>NC_092421.1:46713372-46987199 GCF_040894005.1 Engystomops pustulosus
AAACTTTTATTTATCATTGGTGGCAGTGGAGGGAACCCCCCTCTCGTTGGTGGGAGCGGCGAGCACAGGTTTTTTTTTAACATTACTCACCCCCACGGTCTTCTCACTCCCCACTCCCCACGGGACTCCCCACGGGACTTCGCGCATGCGCAGTGAAAAGCCGGCCGAGACGCGCTGGTGCGCATGCGCTAGTGTGCCCGAGAGCTCGGTGACATCACCGGCTCTCGGGCACGACATAATTTCGGACTGGCGCGGCGCCGACGCGATCGACGGGCGCGAGCTTCATGGAGGAGCAGGATCCGTGGTGCGCGCTGTGTGACGCACACAGAAGCGCCGAAGGAAGATTTGAGTCAAGGAAAGAAATAAAATATGTTAGAATACAGCGGTTTCTGTGTTAAATGAAAATATGGTCCGGCATCAGTTCATCATGACCAAGCTAAAGGTATTTGTGGGTCAGAAGGGTCATTTTGAAGTGGTAGGTTTCCTTTAAATAACTTTTACAATCTGAATTTAGAAACTAAAATTTTGTAATTTCTCAAGTTTTGTTTACTAGAGGACAAAATCACACAGCATAATATCTGAAGGTGCAAGATCAATGTAAAAAGAAGATCCTGACTGCCATGAGTACCTTGTTCTGATGTATATGATAGTGTTTCCTTAATTCTTATTGTTTTTTTTTTTAACCCATCCATACTATATATTCAGTAGTATGCCAATACGTAGGGTTTTTTTTTTTAAATAATGGCTGTATTTTACAATTGTGTTAGTAGAGTTGCAGTAATTGACTTAGTCTTGAAGAGTCACCATTCTTTGATTTTATCCCCTTAATGATGTGTGACATAATAGTACGTCACATGTCAGCTGGTAAGGTTTGGAGAGGGCTCACGGGCTGAGCCTACTCTCTACCCAGAGAGTGTTTGCCGCACATTGCGGGTCACAGATCTGGATGTTTACTAGCACCAATCGCGGGTGTTTACATTGTGATTGGGGCCGGTGTAAAAAAGATGGTGGTGATGGTGAAAATCGTTGCTCCCAGTGACGCCATGATGGAGCAGCGATCTGGTCACATGAGAGCCTCAGGTCATACAAAGACCTGAAGCTGTCTGAATGTAACAATTTCATTACAATGTGCAGAATGTCTAGAATGATGAGCAAAATCCCTATTGTAGAGATTCAGCTCAAACGTGGGGGTCGGCAATGACAAAGCTCTCATGGACAGCAGTATTCAAGTTCAAACTGCGCATTTATTCCAGAAAAACACCAGTATCAAACAAAACATCAAACAAAATCCTTGCGTGTCCGGCTCTAACTATACACTTAGTGGCCCTTACTAGCCACTGGAGGTCTTCTCCCTGCCAGCATTAAAAATACTTTCAGTAACCCTGTGTCACTCATGTGTGGCTCTCACACAGTCCAGCTTCTGTGTCTCCAGGTAGAGAGAGCCTTCTGAATGCTCCACACCTTTTTTTAACCGTTTAAGGACCCGGCCCTTTCCTGTTTTTTCATATCCATTTTTCACTCCCCACCTTCAAAAATCTATAACTTTTTTATTTTTACACTTAAAGAGCTGTGTGACGGCTTGTTTTCTGCGTAACAAATTGCACTTCATACTGATGGTATTAAATAGTCCATGCCATGTACTCGGAAGCGGGAAAAAAATTCCAAATGCAGTGAAAATGTTGAAAAAACGCATTTGCGCCATTTTCTTGTGGGCTTGGATATTACGTCTTTCACTGAGCGCCCCAAATGACATGTCTACTTTATTCTTTGGGTCGGTACGATTAAGGGGATACCAAATTTGTATAGGTTTTATAATGTTTTCATACATTTACAAAAATTAAAAACTCCTGTACAAAAATTATTTTTTTGATTTTGCCAACTTCTGGCGCTAATAACTTTTTTATACTTTGGTGTACGGAGCTGTGGATGGTGTCATTTTTTTGAGATATTTGATAATATTTTCAATGATATTATTTTTAGGACTGTACGACCTTTTGATCACTTTTTATAGATTTTTTTTATATTTTTCAAAATGGCAAAAAAGTGTCATTTTCGCCTTTGGGCGCTATTTTCCGTTACGGGGTTAAACGCATTGAAAAACCGTTATCATATTTTGATAGATCGGGCATTTTCGGACACGTTGATACCTAATGTGTTTATGATTTTTACTGTTTATTTATAATTATGTCAGTTCTAGGGAAAGGGGGGTGATTTGAAATTTTAGTTTTTTTTTATTATAATTTTTTTTTTAAACTATTTTTGATTTTTATTTTTACTATTTTTCAGACTCCCTATGGTACTTTAACCCTAGGTTGTCTGATCGATCCTATCATATACTGCCATACTGCAGTATGGCAGTATATGGGGATTTTCCTCCTCATTCATTACAATGTGCACATTGTAATGAAGAGGTTAAAACGAAATAGCCTCGGGTCTTCGGAAGACCCGAGGCTACCATGGAGACAGATCCATGCGCCGCCATGCACCGCTATCTTTTTGAGGCTGCCGGCAGCTTTGCCGGCAGCCAGCGCTGTGTTAACACTCGCGATCGGTGCTAGCACCGATCGCGGGTGTTACCGGTAAGCCTTTGCTGCAATATGCAGCAAAGACTTACCGGCTATGGAGAGGGCTCAGCCTCTGGTTAATGGATTGCACACCTGGTGCATTGTTAGACATTGTTAGACATTAGAGACTGGAAGCTTTGGTTTGGAGCAGTGATCACACTTCTGTCTCCACTGCAGCAATTAGAGTCATGTACCAGGTCTTCCAAGAGACAAACACATGGAAAACAGCTTCCAGTGTGACCCAATTCACATTCTAGTCGCTGTAATACACATGAACACTCATTTTCACTCCAATTCAATAGTGACCTTGTTACACTATATACGACCATACTGCAGTATGGCAGTATATGGGAGGATCAATGAGACAATCTAGGGATAAAGTATCCCAGGGAGTCTGAAAAATACTACAAAATAAATAAATAAATAAATGTAAAAAATCCTAAAAATTAAAGTCACCCCCTTTCCTTACAACTGATAAATAAACAGTAGAAATCATAAACATGTTAGGTATCTTTTTGATTAAAAAAAGTTATCTAAAGTCTGTACAGTCCTCAAAATGGTACCATTGAAAACGTCATCTTATTCCCCAAAAACGTACACTACAAACAGCTCTGTACACTGAAGTATGAAAAAGTTATAAGCGCCAAAATACAGGCAGTCCCTGGGTTAAGTACAAGGTAGGTTCTGTAGGTTTGTTCTTAAGTTGAATTTGTATGTAAGTCTGAACTGTATATTTTATAATTGTAACCCCATCCAGAATTTTTTTTGGTCTCTGTGACAATTCGATTTTAAAAATGTTTGGTTGTCATAAGAACCAGAATTAATAATAAGGCTTATTTGCAGACACCTTTTATAACTCCTACAGCTGATTATTATAGCGTAGGGCTAAAGTATAGTGAATTACCAACATCCAGAGGTCCATTTGTAACTAGGGGTCGTCTGTAAGTCGGGTGTTCTTAAGTAGGGGACCGCCTGTACGGCAAAAAGAAGATTTTTTTTGTACAAGAGGTTTTAATGTTTCTAAATGTATGAAAACATTATAAAACCTGAATAAATTTGGTATCCCCATAATCGTACCGACCCAAAGAAGAAAGTAGAAATGTCATTTGGGGAGCACACTGAAAGCCATAAAATCCACAAGAAAATTAATTTTTCACCAATTTCAATGCAATTGGAAATTTTTTCCAGCTTCCCAGTACACATGGAATATTAAATACCGTCACTATGAAGTGAAATTTGTAACACAGAAAATAAGCCCTCACACAAATATGTACACGGAAAAATAAAAAAGTTATGGATTTTTTTGTGTGGGGAGTGAATAAACGAAAATGCAAAAGGCCTGGTCATTAAAGGAGTTAAGCAGCCATCAGTGATAGATGTGTAGAACTTAAATGCTGACTACATTATGCAGGTCCTGAAACTGTTCTAATTAAGCGAGAACTTGCAAAAAAATGGGTCGGAGGATAATGGTAACATCTGAAACTGTAAATCAAGATCAAAACAGATGGAAAGAAAGATGTTATATTGAGATAAACTTTATTTTAATGTGATCAAACAAAAATATAAAATCAATTAAAATTCCCACGAAGGGGGAAAGAACAATAGTGCCCCCAGTGTACAGCCTCAGTATAGAATATATAGCAGGTGTAACAGACAGTAGTACATAAATATAGGCATAAATATAAAGTGCTTAGTTAGGAAAATGTAAGTCCCATTACCAAATAACGAATGCCAGGCTGGAGAGACCGGGGGGTCACAGGTGCCCCACGCGTATCGCCCGTCAAGCGGGCTTCCTCAGGGGATAATGAGTGAGAGGTGCTCACCTCTTTAAATACGTATTCAGCTCTGCCAGAGCACAGACGCCGGAGTAAGGGACGCCCACTTCCGATGCGTTCCAAATGGTCATGTGTGCGTGTCACACATGACAAATTGTGTATCGCCTAATTACAGGTAAAAGAAGGTAAAAAAATAAATAAATAAAGTTACCCTGCCACCAATCTGGTAAAAACGCCAGCATGAATGCATATGGATAGAAGAAAGAGTGTATTGGTAAACCTTATGAAATCGTCAGTTTATGATGGTTGGGAACAAATGGTGAGATGAGGTAAGTAAATGCCTGTAGGAGAAAGTGTGAACTCTGTTTTAAAGTATTTTTTTTTTCTTTCTTTTTTTTAAACTTTTATTTATAAATTTTTAAATATAAGTATTAACAATTCATCAAAGAGAAAAAAAAATGGCAAGCAGAATTGTAAAATAACATATTATAAGATCACAGCAAAAAGACATATTGCCTAATTATAAATCCTATTACAATACATACTGTATTATGATATTAGCATCGTATACACATATACATTTACCATTTAGTCATCCAGACCAACTTACAAATACATATTCTGCTTTCAGCTTATTACATATCATCTAACCCCAGCCCTCCCCCCTCCCCTCTTCCCCACCCAACCCCGGTAAGAGGAGAGAAAAAAAAAAAAAAAAAAAAGGGAAAAATTTCTTAACTCATATTTCCTCCTCGCCTTTACCCAACCATCTCTTTAGCCATACTTCTTCCTTCCTTATCTCAGCATATTTAATTCTTTCAAATCTTTTTAATCTATTTAGTCTATTGTACCAATCTCTGGTCCTCAGAGGCCTAGTTGATTTCCAACCGTAAATCAGCATACATCTTGCTATTTGTAATGCCATCACCAACCATTGTACTTGGTCTCTGGAGCCCTTTATATCTAAAGTGTTCCCAAGTACCATCACATCCGGTGATTTATGGAAACTCAGCCCGGAGATCTTTTTTATCTCTATATATATTTCCTCCCAGAATTGTGATACCTGCCTGCAATTCCATAGCATATGTAAGAAGTCTGCGTTAGTTTCCTGGCACTTTAAACATTTTTCTGTTTGTGTTTTCTTAAACCTATTAATATTTTTGGGGGTGTAATATAACCTATATAATATTTTAAGTTGTATTAGTTTAACTGCTTCAGACATTGCCGGGTTACCGGCATTCTGGTATATACTTGCCCATTGCCTCTCTGATAGGGACCCAATATCGTCTTCCCACTTTCTTTTGCTACTATGATACAAGCCATCATAAAAGTTTATTGAAATGAGTCTGTATATTTTGGACAGTGTTCTTTTCCCTCCTCTTATTTTCCCCAAATATTCCACCACCTGACTCGTATCTATCTTTAAATAGTGCTTTCTACTTATAGTTGGGATTCTGTGCGATAATTGAATGTAGTGAAAGTAGTGTTTCTCCTCTATTTTGTACAACTCCTTAATCATATTAAACGACATTAATTTCCCATCTACAAAAATTTGTGCAATTAGATCAATACCCCTACTTTCCCAAAATCTCCGATCCTTGAATTGCTTCAACTCTTTTAGGTGATAATTACTCCATAGTGGTGAGTATATTATACTATCGTTCAACTCGTGTTGTTTTTTTACCCAATTCCATGTTTTACTAAGACACCTACAAATTGGTATCCGTGCTAATTCTGTTAATTCCAATACCCCAGATTCCAGAAAAACAAGCCCATTATTAAATTCCATATTTACCCTTTGTGCCATAGCTTGCATTATTCCATCATCTTTCCCCCCTAATATATATTGCAGTATCGAGGCCACAAAATAAAGAAAGAAATTTGGCAATGCCCAGCCACCCTTTCCTTTGGGCTTATAGAGATATTCCAATTTAAGTCTCGCCCTCTTCCTGCCCCAAATTAACTCATTCAAGAGTCTCTCAATAGTTTTGAAAAAGTTGCCTTTTATCCATATAGGTGTAGCCGTTATAACATGAAGCAGTTGGGGTTGCACGATCATTTTGACCAGAGCTAGCCTGTCTGACTGTGATAGTGGTAGTTTAGTCCATGCAAATATTTTTTTCCGGATTTTTTGTATTAATGGCGTTAGATTATGTCCAATATACTCTTTTGGTTCAATAGACAATTTAATACCCAGATATTCAATGGTGTCTCCTTTGGCCAGCACCGTCAGATTTCCCCTGTTTTTAAATGAAAGTTCATCCACTGGGAGAAGAGAGGATTTACTCCAATTTACTTCTAGTCCAGAGTATTTCCCAAACTCTGCTATTATATCCATAATAATCGGGATAGATTTTTCTGTATGTTCTACTGTAAACAGTATGTCGTCGGCATACAGTAGCATTTTATCCTCTAACCCGTTACGACCCCATCCTAGAATACCCCTATCGTTCCTGCACCTTATAGCTAATGGTTCCAAAAAAAATACAAATAAGATCGGGGAGACTGGACATCCCTGTCTCGTACCTCTTAAGATGTTAAATTCTTCCGTCAACCCTTGACCTATTCTAATTTTAGCCTTTGGTTCCGAGTATAATAGTCGGATATAATTCACGAACTGTGTACCAAACCCGAATTTCTTCAGAACCTCCCAGAGGAAGACCCACTCCACCCTGTCAAAGGCCTTAGCTGCATCAATCGACAGGATGGAGCGCGCCCCCCCCCCCCGGCCCAACTGTATACCCGCCAGGACCTTCCTAATATTACTAGACATATATCTCCCTGGGAGAAAACCGGACTGGTCAGGATGGATCAGCCCCCCGGCAACGGTTTGTAATCTTATGGCTAGGGCTTTTGCATATATTTTAATATCTGTATTAATGAGGGATATCGGACGGTATGATTCTATTTCTGTGTTAACTTTATTTTTTTTGGGAATAAGTGATATTATTGCCTCATTCATCGACGGCGGTAACCTTTCTTCTCCCAGTGAATGCCGCAGTACATTTGCTAAGATCGGGATTAACACCTTACCACATCTCCGGTATAGTTCAAAGGGTAGTCCATCGGACCCGGGGGTTGTGTTTCCCGCTATGGTGCCAAGGGCTACCTCTAACTCTTTCCCCGTGATTGGTTCATCCAATTGTCCCCTTTGGTCAGGGGTTAACTGCGGGAACTCAATCCCGTCGAGGTACTCTATAATCCTGTCTCCCCCTTGTATTGAATTTGAGGAGTATAGCTCAGAAAAGAAATTGACAAACTCCCTCTGAATTATATTTTGATCGCCCGTCAAATTCCCCTTTCTAGTCCTAATTACATTTATACCGGGGTTGTGGTCTTGGCTTTGTACCACCCTAGCTAACATCCTGCTGGGTTTACCCCCCTCATAATATTTCCTGTATCCTGCAAAGAAATTGGCGTGTTCTGCTTTATTTATTAATTCATCTGACAGTTCCTTATGGGCCACATTCAGTTTTTCAAAGTTCTCTACATTTGATGTTATTCTGTAGTTTTCCCTACATTTTTTAATGTTCTCTTTTAGCTTCCCTTCCTTTATTCGTTGATTTTTCCTAACCCAATGAATTTTGTTATATAGGAAACCCCGAATATGAGACTTTAATGCGTCCCAAACGATCCCTATATCCATGTTCCTTTTATTATCTTCCCAGAATAACTCTATCTCCTCCATCAGGGCTTGATCCATGTCCAATATTGTCAACCAATGTGCATTGATTCTAAACGGTAGTGTATTCCCCCCACTAATATATTTACTCCTTACATCTAGTACTATGAGATAATGATCGAATATGGTGTTGGGCTCGTATGTCATTTTTATTATATGTTCCATACAGGTCCTATTGCCCAGGGCGAGATCTATCCTAGACATACTTTTATGTGATCTACTGAAACACGAATATGCTTTTTTTTGTGGGTATTTTTGCCTCCAGATGTCTAGCAGCCCTGCCTCATCACAGATCTTTTTCAGGGGTGTCTCTCCTTCTATTTTTCTAGCTGGGTCGCATGCTATTCTATCTATCTCAGGATTCATTATACAATTGTAGTCTCCACAGGCCAATACTGGACAGTTCGGACAGTTGTCCAAAAACAGGAGCAAATGCCTAATAATCTCTGAAGAGTATGGTGGTGGAATGTAAACAAAGGCCAGAACACATCTCAGGCCTTCCAGAATTGCGTCAATAAAAATATACCGACCATAATCGTCAGATTTGTGTTTTAATACCTTTAGATCTATTCTCTGGTGAATTAAAACACTAACTCCCCTAGAGAGGTTGGTGTGACAGGAGTGGAACTGTTTTCCTATCCATTTACGCTCTAATCTGCTGATTGTTTCTTGTGTTAGGTGGGTTTCTATTAAGGATACAATAGCTGGAAGGTGCCTGTTTATACAGTCAAAGATGGCAACTCTTTTGATGCGTTCCCCCATTCCTCGGACATTCCAAGTTAGTATCTTAGTGGTCCCCATAACTTAAGGAGGGGAAGAAAAAGAAAAAAAAAAAAAAAAAACACAAACAAACCCCCCCCCCCCCTCTTACCGGGTTCCCTACTCCTTTATTTGGCCTACAAACCATTTTTTGCAGGTCTCTCCACCCCAACCTCACCTCTCCATTTCTCCCCCTCCTTTCGCCCTGCTAACCCAGCCTTCCCAATAGATAGTCACAAGGATAAGTGATCACTCTAACCGTCTCATAGCCCTTTTAACTCTAACCACTCCGTCACTTGTTCCGGAGTTTCAAAAAACAAAGCCTCATCCTGGTAGATAACCCTTAATTTGGAAGGAAATAGCAGAGCGTATCTTAAGTTAGCCTTCTGTAATCTCCTTTTAACCTCCACAAAGCTCTTCCTTTTGTTTTGCGTGGTTTTTGAGTAATCCGGGAATAGCATAATTTTTGAGTTTCCGTGAAACACTTCGCCTTTCTCCCTTACTCTCTTTAACACAGCATCTCTATCTCTGGACAGTAGTAGTTTCACAATAAAATGCCTTGGCCCCACTCCAGGAGGAGGCGGTTTACCTGGTACTCTGTGTGCCCGTTCTACACAAAATAAAGGAGACACAAAAACAAAAGGTACCCCTTTAAGGAGGGACAGGGAAAGAGGGGTAAAAGGAAGCACTATGAAAGACCAAATTGAGTCTGAATAATTGCAGTAAAAAATACTTTATTAATGACTATTTAAGACATAATGATAAAAGCAGGATGAGAATCCTCAGACAATGCTGAGGGGGAATGACAGTGCAAGGCGGCGACAACAAATGAGAAAGTCGTCACCCCGGGCAGACATAGGAGGAATTACACATGGACAAAGCATGCACATGTAATAGGTAAGGACAGAAGGTACATATAATGAAGGCAACAGGTGTAAAGTGGCACACAGCTGCTAACATGCATAAACATAGGTAATGTGCACAAACAGGTAGAGATAATACCTTACCAATGAACAAAAGGATAGATGAAGTGGACCTCCACTGTCCGGGATGACGATATCCCCGACGCGCGTTTCGGCTCGTAACAGAGCCTTCGTCTGGGGGTAGCGTCATTCCAGTGAGGGGAGTGTTAAAAAGGAACAGTCAACCAATGGGAGCGCAAAGCCCCTGTCATGTGTGGGGGCGGAGCTGAATGGGTCACGTGGTCGCTGTCATGTGTGGGGGCGGAGCCAAATGGGTCGCGTGATCGCTGTCATGAGTGGGGGGCGGAGCCAAATGGGTCACGTGATCGCTGTCATGTGGGGCGCGGAGCCAAATGGGTCACGTGATCGCTGTCATGTGTGGGCTGGAGCCAAATGGGTCACGTGATCGCTGTCATGTGTGGGGGCGGAGCCAAGTGGTAGTGTGATGCGTCACATGGTAACCAGTCAATCAGTGATCACGTGTATCTGGCGTAGCGGTATTGCGCAACAGCGTGTAAATGCAGGGAAGCAGAGTATGTATTGTGACGAGCAATGGGTAAATTGAACACCATTTAGTGCAAATACATGTGTTACAAGAGATTTGCAAAGATGCATGCGTAGATGTATAAAAACTTGATTCAATTACATTAGTATTACAATAATAGCGTTAAAGCCTGCATACAAAAAAACTTTAAAAAGGGGGTTCAAAACATTATCCCAACATGTATTTATGGCTAAGGTGCCAATTAATACGCATAAAACATACCATACAGGGGATACCTATATAAAAATGGATGGTAACATATACAATGTAAGGTTCCTAAGAATGAAATGAAAAACATGTGATAATAATGAGATCGCAATTTTGCAGTGATACCATATTATGAATCATGACGGCGGTGAATTATGACTACCAGCATGGTAGAGTATATGTGCAACAACATAAAATTTTTTTTTTGTGATAATACAAGGTAGTGAGGTATTGGGCACCTTGACAGCGATCACGTGACCCACATGACAGCGATCACGTGACCCATTTGGCTCCGCCCCCACTCATGACAGCGATCACGCGACCCATTTGGCTCCGCCCCCACACATGACAGCGACCACGTGACCCATTCAGCTCCGCCCCCATGACATTGGTTGGGGGAGCTTTGCGCTCCCATTGGTTGACTGTTCCTTTTTAACACTCCCCTCACTGGAATGACGCTACCCCCAGACGAAGGCTCTGTTACGAGCCGAAACGCGCGTCGGGGATATCGTCATCCCGGACAGTGGAGGTCCACTTCATCTATCCTTTTGTTCATTGGTAAGGTATTATCTCTACCTGTTTGTGCACATTACCTATGTTTATGCATGTTAGCAGCTGTGTGCCACTTTACACCTGTTGCCTTCATTATATGTACCTTCTGTCCTTACCTATTACATGTGCATGCTTTGTCCATGTGTAATTCCTCCTATGTCTGCCCGGGGTGACGACTTTCTCATTTGTTGTCGCCGCCTTGCACTGTCATTCCCCCTCAGCATTGTCTGAGGATTCTCATCCTGCTTTTATCATTATGTCTTAAATAGTCATTAATAAAGTATTTTTTACTGCAATTATTCAGACTCAATTTGGTCTTTCATAGTGCTACCTTTTACCCCTCTTTCCCTGTCCCTCCTTAAAGGGGTACCTTTTGTTTTTGTGTATGCTCATGGGAAGCCTCTCTTTGGTGTGTTACTTACCATACCGGTCCAACCCACACTTTATTACGTACCACATGGATCTGGACTTACTTGGTATATAGGTTTGATACCTTCACCTCCCTTCTCTCTCCCTTCCTGATTCTCCTGTTGTTTTGACAAAATAAAGGAGATACATTTTCTTTTCCAACTATCTCAGTAAGCCATTTCTCCATGAACTCAATAGGCTTCCCCCCTTCTGATTTTTCCGGCAAGCCGACCACCCGTATATTAGCTCTCCGGGACCTGTCTTCCATCTCATCTAGCTTTTTTTGGAGGGAGCTTCTACCTTCCTTGAGGTGATTAATCTCTTTTTTCAAACAACTCACTTCTTGTTAATTCACCTATCTTATTGTCATTCCCTTTAATTTTCTCCCTTATTCCTTTTAACTCTCCCTTCATCGAGGAAATTTCTGTCTCAAATTTGTTCGTCAATTCCAGGACTGAGGCTTTACAATCTTTTATAGCTTGCAAAATTTCCAGGACCGAGTCCTTATTCAATGTCGCGATCGCCTCTGACCCACTGTCTCTTTCCACATCCTCTATTCCTACTCTGTTAGACCCAATCTCATCTTGTGTAGTTCCATCTATATTCGGTCTGATGGACCCCTTGAGGTCTGTCCCTTGTTTCTGGCTCACTTTGGTCCTCGTCTGGGGGGATTGCCACATTTTATCTAGTTTATTCTCTCCCTTTAGGGTCCCTTTTTCCTTTGGTGAAACCACCCCTTGAGACTTCCTTTTCTCTGCCTTGTCAATTTTAGGCGCCATTCCACCCTCCTTTTGTCTCACAAGTGTATTTTATCGATTAAGTATTACCCCTAATACTAGCCGAAGGGCCACTTGGAGGTTCTAAGCAGCACTGATTTATACAGACACAACGTATCAAGTTAAACACCGAAATATTTCATTTTCACTGTTAGTTATAAAATACCCAGCAGATACACATTGCCTTTTATGTATTAACCTGTTATATCGAGGAGTCAAGGGCAATATCACTGTATTTACATTTACATATCAATAAATATAAAACAGCCGGCACTATATGCAAGAAAAGGGTTAGTAGTTGGAAAGAAAGGGTTAATAAATACGGACAGAGGTGGCCAGTGTACAAATTGTAGTATCAACCATTATCAAATTTATTATCAAATGGTAACATCTGAAACTGTAAATCAAGATCAAAACAGATGGAAAGAGAGATGTTATATTGAGATAAACTTTATTTTAATGTGATTAACCCTGTATATTGCTTATTTTGCACATACTGATGAATTTCCTAATGAAATACTTTAAAACAGAGTTCACACTTTCTCCTGCAGGCATTTACTTACCTCATCTCACCATTTGTTCCCAACCATCATGAACTGACGATTTCATAAGGTTTACCAATACACTCTTTCTTCTATCCATATGCATTCATGCTGGCGTTTTTACCAGATTGGTGGCAGGCTAACTTTATTTATTAATTTTTTTACCTTCTTCCTACTAATTAGGCGATACACAATTTGTCATGTGTGACACGCACACATGACCATTTGGAACGCATCGTGCGTTCCATGTAGCGCTCGGTGCGTTCCACTGACCTCACTTCCGGTTCTATAACCGGAAGTGGGCATCCCTTACTCCGGCGTCTGTGCTCTGGCAGAGCTGAATACGTATTTAAAGAGGTGAGCACCTCTCACTCATTATCCCCTGAGGAAGCCCGCTTGACGGGCGATACGCGTGGGGCACCTGTGACCCCCCGGTCTCTCCAGCCTGGCATTCGTTATTTGGTAATGGGACTTACATTTTCCTAACTAAGCACTTTATATTTATGCCTATATTTATGTACTACTGTCTGTTACACCTGCTATATATTCTATACTGAGGCTGTACACTGGGGGCACTATTGTTCTTTCTCCCTCGTGGGAATTTTAATTGATTTTATATTTTTGTTTGATCACATTAAAATAAAGTTTATCTCAATATAACATCTGTCTTTCCATCTGTTTTGATCTTGTTCTAATTAAGTGCCGCAACAACATTATTAACTGGAAAAAGACTTTTTATAAATGTGCATATTAGCCCGAGGTGCTTTGGCTGACGTCACCTGAGTGCCTCTCACTATCGCCGTCTTTAATGTATGCACAACCCGCAAAGCTAGTCCCATCTGCTTCCACCAGAAAAATGCTGCACACATCACCCCATTCAAAGGCCAGAACGCTGGGCCTTTAAATTCACTGAAGGTGGTGCATGTGCCCTAGGAGGCGGGTACGTGCGCGTGGCGCTGCCGGATTTGGTGCTGGATCGCGGCAAGGTGAGTGACTCACTGGGGGATGGGGGCAGCGGAGAGGGGCACGGGTGAGCCGCTGGAGCACCCGTGGACCCCCCTTTTGGTCTCCCCTTCTTCTTGGACTGGAGGAAACTGTGAAGAAGAGCACAATCCAGGATGTTCTCCTCGGGTTCCCAAGACCTCTCCTCTTGGCTGAACCTCCTCCAGTCAACAAGATAGAATCGTCTCCCTTTGACCATTTTCATATCAAGGACCTCTTTTACTCAAAGACAGCAGAAGCACCAGCCTCAGGAGGAGGTACTTGCCGGGAGACTCGATTCAGGATGGCAAGCTTCAGCAGGAAGGCGTGGAAAGAATTCAGGATGCACATGGTGGGAGGTAGGCAGAGCTTATAAGACACTGGATTAATCCGCTGTAACACCTCAAATGGTCCCAGGAAACGTGGACCCAGTTTCTTAACTGGGAATCTTCAACCGAACATACCTGGAGGACAGCCACATTTTATCTCCCGGAGAGAAGATGGGAGGAGACCTGCGTCTCTTATCAGCCTGAGTTTTGATGTAGAGAAGCAGAGACTGATGAGTCTGTTCCCAGATGGAAGAACAAAGAAAGGGCCGAAGCTGGCAGACTCAAAGTCCAGGGAGTTAGAGGAGAATTCTGCCCATGGGAGCAGGGTGGACCAGTTGTCCTGTTGGGCGGAGAAAAATTGGCAGAAATAGCAAACTAGGTTCTGATTAACCCTCTCAACTTGTCCATTGGACTGAGGATGGTAAGCAGATGAGAAGTCCAGATTCACTTGCAGTTGATGGCACAGAGACTGCCAGAAACAGAAAACAAACTGGACCCTCCCGGTCCGAGACAAAGTGGAGAGGAAGTCCATGAAGCCCAAAGATGTTCTGGAAGAACAGACCGGCAAGACGTGGGGCAGATGGCAGGCCTGGCAGAGGAACGAAGTGGGACATCTTGGAGAAGCGGTTGGTTACCACCTGGATGACGGTATATTCCTTGGGACAGAGACAACCCGGTCACGGCTACTCATACTGATGATAAATGCCACTTTGGATCGCTCTGTGACAAATTGAGACGGCAACGGCAAGAGTTCAACGTGCAGGGAGCACTGGGTAATAAAGCCCCTGCACAGCTTGGGGTTCCCATCATATTTGTCGGGCATTGACAGTCTTAGTCTGGGTTCAGCAACAGGAAGGCTAGCTGGGGTAGCAGTAGACACCGCAGGAGCAGTCCCAGGATAGCTGAAGTTGATGCTGTTCAGCTGTTGCACTATTGTGGTGACTTGTCCCAGCTGTTCACGTTGTGCGGCAATCTGTCAGGATTTTTGGACCACGATGGTGGCAAGATCGGGTCGATCAGGAAGCGGAAGCTTGGCGGGATCCATAGCCAGATCTACTGTCAGGATTCGGTGATCCTCTGGACCACCGCAGGAGGTGGCACTAGCTGACACCTGGGACCAAAATCTAAGTGGCACCTGGTCTTCACCAAAACCGCAAAGCTGGATGGTCTTGCTGCGGCAGGGTACCACCAGGTCGTTCAACAGGTGCGACTAGCGGAAGACAGTCTCTTGGTCAGGTCCAGGCACAGTGTCAGGGCAGGTGGCAGAGATGCAAAGTCAAGTCCAATTCGGGGTCAGCAACGGGAGGTCCAGGCAGATGGGAACGGGAACACAGGTACATGGGACACAGGAACGCAGGATAACGGAACTCAGCTGCAGGAACACACTGGAGCACACAGGAATGCTGGTGGACACAGGAGATGACATGCAGTACAATGGTCACAAGAGCTTACAATCAATGAAGAGGAGGGGACACAAGAGGTGACAGGGCTTGTACAATGGTCACAAGAGCTCACAATCTATGAGGAGGAGGACACAGGAGATGTAAGTGCTTGTACAATGGCCACAAGAGCTTACAATCAGTGGCATAACAACAGCCGTAGCAGCCGTAGCGGCCCAATCTCTCCTCGTTACGCCCTTGCTTGCAATCTATGAGTAGGATAAGGGGGCACAGGAGGTGACAGTCCTTGTACAATGGCCACAAGAGCTTACAATCTATGAGGAGGAGGGGGACAGAGGAGGTGACAGGGCTTGCACAATGGCCACAAGAGCTTACAATCTATGAGGAGGATGAGAGGACACAGGAGGTGACAGTCCTTGTACAATGGTCACAAGAGCTTACAATCTATGAGGATGATGAGGACACAGGAGGTGACAGTCCTTGTACAATGGCCACAAGAGCTTACAATCTATGAGGAGGAGGGGGACAGAGGAGGTGACAGGGCTTGCACAATGGCCACAAGAGCTTACAATCTATAAGGAGGATGAGAGGACACAGGAGGTGACAGTCCTTGTACAATGGTCACAAGAGCTTACAATCTATGAGGATGATGAGGACACAGGAGGTGACAGTCCTTGTACAATGGCCACAAGAGCTTACAATCTATGAGGAGGAGGGGGACAGAGGAGGTGACAGGGCTTGCGCAATGGCCACAAGAGTTTACAATCTATGAGGAGGATGAGAGGACACAGGAGGTGACAGTCCTTGTACAATGGTCACAAGAGCTTACAATCTATGAGGATGATGAGGACACAGGAGGTGACAGTCCTTGTACAATGGTCACAAGAGCTTACAATCTATGAGGATGATGAGGACACAGGAGGTGACAGTCCTTGTACAATGGCCACAAGAGCTTACAATCTATGAGGAGGAGGGGGACAGAGGAGGTGACAGGGCTTGCGCAATGGCCACAAGAGTTTACAATCTATGAGGAGGATGAGAGGACACAGGAGGTGACAGTGCTTGTACAATGGCCATATGAGCTTACAATCTATGAGGATGAGGAGGACACAGGAGATGACAGTCATTGTACAATGGCCACAAGAACTTACAATCTATGGGGAGGGGACACAGGAAATGACAGTGCTTGTACAATGGTCACAAGAGCTTACAATCTATGAAGAGGATGAGAGGACACAGGAGGTGACAGTGCTTGTACAATGGTCACAAGAGCTTACAATCTATGGGGAGGGGACACAGGAAATGACAGTGGTTGTACAATGGTCACAAGAGCTTACAATCTATGAGGAGGATGAGAGGACACAGGAGGTGACAGGGCTTGTACAATGGTCACAACAGCTTACAATCTATGAGGAGGATGAGAGGACACAGGAGGTGACAATGCTTGTACAATGGCCACAAGAGCTTACAATCTATAGGGAGGGGACACAGAAGATGACAGAGCTTGTACAATGGTCACAGGAGTTTACAATCTATTAGGAGGAGGGGACACAGGAGGTGACAGTCCTTGTACAAGGGCCACAAGAGCTTGGTCTGTGGGGTAAGGTACCTTTACAACAGCAGCACTACATACAACCACTACATACCAGGCAACAAGTGGTTAAGAGTGTGAGAGCAGACACCAGGGAAAGGAGCACTTATCACTTATCTGATCCTGTGTTGGAGAGAAGTTACAGGTGAGACACAGCACTGTACAGGCTCCTCTTCACACACTCTGCTGGCAGCCTTCATCTTCTTCTTCATTCTGAACCTCCCGGGCTACTTACAAGCCAAGCGGGAATTGGCCAGAGTCTCGTCCCCCTCTCTCTCCACGGCTGCTGCTCTGCCACAAAGCTTGAGGACACCAATATATAAGAGAGATACAGCTTTAGCTGCCCTCCATTCCCTCCAGCAGTGGAGGGCTTGAGATGAGCGCAGCACTAGGCTTCTCTGTGAAGGGCTGCGATTACTACCAGCATTAGCTGGCAGAGCGCAGCCATGCCCTCCATTCCCTCCTGCACTAGGGCTATATCCGGACTATAAGACGCACCACTGTTTTCCCCCATTTTCTGGTGAAAAAAAATGCGTCTTATAGTCCAGAAAATACGGCAATATTCACCCCCCCCCCCCTTATTATATGATATACAGCCCCCCATTATTATATTATACACAGCCCCAATATTCTATAATATACAGCCCCCTTATTCTATAATATACAGCCCTGTATTATTTGGTACAGCCCCTCTCATTATATAATATGTAGCCCCTCTTATTATGATTTATAGCCCCTCTTATTTTATTATATACAGCCCCCTTTTCTATTATATACAGCCACCTTTTCTGTTATTTACAGCCCCCCTTTTTCTATTTTATAAAGCCTCCCTTTTTCAATATATACAGCACCCCTTTTTCATTATATACAGCCCCCTTTTTTATCATATACAACCCCTCTTTCAATATATACAGCCCCCATTTTTCATTATATACAGACCCTTTTTTCATTATATACAGCCCCCTTTTTCGATATATACAGCCCCCCTTTTTCATTTTATACAGTCCCTCTTTTCAATATATGCAGCCCCCCTTTTTCATTATATACAGCCCCCCTTTTTATAAAAAATAATAATGCAATTACTCACCTCGACTTCAATCACACTACCTCGTTGCTGTTCTCCATATCTTCCCGGCTCTTCTGCTGCCTTGTGCTCTGTGAACGCAGGCAGCGTGACATCATCCCACGCAGCCTGAGTCCCCCAGAAAAGCAGAGCAGCACAGACAGAAGGATCTGTGCCGCTCTGTTTATCATCTTAAAGATACAGGTGCAATTTAATTTTCATGTGGGCGATTCGGGCGGCAATGGTCACCCGAATTGACCACATTATGGCCCCAAATTTTGCCGCCTGCCTCAAGGTTCGGGTATCTCGCCTCTTGGCAGATGTGGCCCTGCTCCTCACTTCTTTCCATTGTGATATGAGCGGCCATGCTGAGACACTATGTGCTCACCACACTGTGACAAGGTGCCGTAGACCTCAATGGAGGTTGTGATCTGGCTGAAATGAAGTCAGGAATAGATGTCAGCTATAAACTGAGCAATAAAACATTTGGCTTCCCAGGGCATTTTTGACCCCCATTTTTTTTGGAAGAAGAGGTATAAAGCTGCACGGTGTGGGCCAGGAATTGTAAGTTTTTCTTGCCTTGTGTGCAAAAGCCCAAAATGGCTCACAAGAAAATATACCAGCCTCATTTTAACTCAAAAACCCATGGAAATTTAAGTTACCTATTAGCAAAAATTTTAAGCAGATTTACCAGCCTCATTTTAACTCAAAAACCCATGGAAATTTAAGTTACATATCAGCAAAAATTTAAAGCAGATTCTGTCTTCTTCTCCACTTCATTTACACAAATTGTGAAATACTACAAATATCCCTTATCACCCACTGACCATCAAGTGTGTCATGTGGTTTTCTTCTGGTGAGTGGAAAATAGCTCTAAGGATTTCTTGTATTACTGTAATGGTTTTCACTTGTACAAAACACTTGTGACAGTACATTTTAAGTTCAATAAACATTACACTGATAAATTGATACCCTGATCCAGAAGAATCTTTTAATTATTTGCTTTACTTTTTCTTTTGAAGGTTCTTAAATGTGTTGCAAGGGGGCTGTAATGAGAGAGGTTGTGTGTAGCTATGTCTGGACGGAACAGATACTGCACAGATTCATCACTGATCAGCAGAGGAAGGAGTTAGGGCGGTTCCATACTTGCTGCTCGGGTCTCCAGGCCCGAACGCTGCAAACAGGAACTGAACTCAGCATGTCAGTTCAGTTCCTGTTTGCAGCGTTTGGGCCGGGAGACCCGGGCAGCGTGTGATGCAAGTTCTTCGCATCACATTCGCAAGTGTGAAACCGGCCTAAGGGTTCTTTCACAGTGGCTTTGTTTTTCATGCCTGTGGTTCATTTCCACAGATGCTTCATTGATTTATATTGGTGTCTGTGGAAAAAAAATTATGAAACGTGTTTTTTTCACGGATGCAGATCACGGAGGCCAATAGAAGTCTATGGGTCTGCAAAAAAAAACTGATGATAAATCTGTTTTTTTCACTCATCAAGCTGAGACAGTTTTCACTGAATAGGTTTATTTGCAGACACGGATACAAAATGGAAGAAAAACTGAGACACGGTGGAGACCAAACAGATGCGCAACAGAAACTGAGCACCAAAGCTAATGTGAAAGAGGCTAAAGCGAAAGTGTAATTTTCAGTTGGGAGTCTCATCTTGCCTGGTGGTTAAAGAGGACCTGTCACCCAAATTTTGAGGCGCTGCCTCTTCCCTGGACCGCCCCACTCGCTCCATAGGCGGGCAGTGACTACCGCGCACCAGGCGGCAGTCACAGTCCCTAGCCACGCCCCAACCCTGCCCCCTCATGAATATATCGGACAGCTTTGCGAGCTGTCTGACAATTACACTGTACCCTGCCACAGTGTTAGATAGCATTACCGGAGGTTTCCAGTAACGCTATCCTTCTAACACTGCAGCGTTTGTTACTGTAGTAAGCAGCTCCTAGTGCCGAAAATTTGGGTGACCTAAACAACCAGAGAAACCACAACTGAATTTTAAGGCCATATTTAGGGAGTTCTACTTGTCCATAAACTTTCATTTTCATAAATACAACTTTTTTCTTAAAGTGGACCTGTCAAAAAAACTATATCCCCTACATTCCTTATGGGCCAGTGTTTAAGTGTCGCAATTCGCCCTTTATCAAGTCGCCATGTGCAGGCTATTAAAATTTTTAAAATGCCTATGTCGGCCCTGGTGCTCCATTTGCCTGTGCTGTCACATAGTGAAGCCATTGTACTACATCCAGCTTGACTGTACATGTGCAACAGTGAGGGTGCTTGTGTAAGGAAGCTTCGGTGTACAGCTGCGGCTTCATTGAAGTACTGCGCAGGTACTGGGAAGGTTATTATAACCCTGAAAGCTGCAATTTTGCCAAAACTGAGTTAAAAAAATTATGTTAATCAGTATCACTAAGCTCTACAGCTTATAATTTATTCACTCCCCCATTACTCTTTGGTCCCTGATGTCACCTGCTCTCTGCACTCTGGCAGGACCAGAAGAGTGAGAGGGGGTGAATAAATTCTAAGCCAAGGTGATTTAAGGTGTTTCGGTGATGTAAGCTGTAGCACCTGAGACACATTTTACTTAATTTTTGTTAACTCTATATCAACAAAATTCCGCAATACGGGTTGTACTAAAAATATTCTGCAAAGAGAAATTTCTGAGGAGCTTTTAAGTATCCACAGGAGTATTTAAGTATTTTAGTATTTAATCTACCATCAGTGAATCTGATGTTAACATCCTTTAATTAACATATTACTGAAAAACATGAATGTCTGGGGGGCGTGGCCTGAGAGAGCTCCAGGACGGACACACAAGCCTGAGCTCCGTCTGCTAAATCTCCAGCAAGCGACTTTCAAACCGGCTACCAGCGCTGAAGTGACCCTCCGAACTACCAAACCTTAACGGAGATGGTCACAAAGAGGAAAACCGGCTGAACGGGACCCAAAAAGCTCTCGGAATTCACCCCGAGCAGGAATACCTGTGATGGCCCTACAGCCACGTGCTCCGGCAGCTCCTCACCATCGGGCGCCGACAGCAGCGACTCACCGAGAGCTGAGACAAATAACCATCCGGGTATCCTCCTATCCCCAAGCCAAAGAAATCGCTCCTTCTCAGAAGTGGTCTTGGGACAATTGACCAGCAACTCCCCAACCACATTAGTTGCAACGGGACCGGGTCCCAAGATGGCGCCGAACACGAGGCAGATGCTGAGTCAACCCAGCACACCATCATCCAGCCCAGAGAAACAGAGGCCTAGACTCTCATCCTCAGAGGTAAATTTATCCTTTATTCCACACTCCTCAATGACAGAAGAGCAAGTCCTTTATCCTCCATAAGTACAACTAAGCAGGCTGCATCTGAGGATTTTATCAAGGAAATGCTCTTAGCCTTCAGAGGCTCATTACAATCAGACATTGCACTGCTAGCTCAAAGGTTCAGCCAAAACATGGATGAAATAGGAGGAAGAGTGGATAAACTAGAATCCAAAATGGGAGAAATAACAGGTTCACATAATGAACTTATTGACGCTCATTACATGCTTGCAGATGAAGTAACTGCTATAAAAGACAAAATAGCAGACATAGAAGATAGAAACAATTATCTAGTGGAACTAATGAAATCTGTGCTACCAAACAGCTCTGTACAAGAATTAACAATAGACAGGGCACATCGCCTTCCAAGACCCAGAGGGTTACCTGAAGAATTACCAAGAGACACCATAGCACGCATTCATTTTTACCACATAAAAGAAACACTGATGAATACAACAAGAAGAATGAAATCCTTACCATCACCATATGAAAAGATCAACCTGTATGCAGATCTCTCCAAAGCAACGCTACAGACAAGAAAACTTTTCAATCCGATAACAAATATCTTACGCAATTCCGGCATCTCTTACAAATGGGGTTTCCCCACTAAGCTCCTAATTCACAAAGACGGAATTACCCATGCACTCAGAAAACCTGAAGATGGGATCCCTATGCTTCGATCCTTCGGCATTGAAATACCTCTCGACTTATCATCAATGACACAGAAGAACAAAAAACAAGTGGAGAAAGAGTGGATTACCCAGCGCTGAAAATACAACATGGAATTCTGGAGAAATAAGAGGAGAAAACTCCAGGAGAACTTTCCCCCCACAATAAACAGGCACTTCACCAACTTGCCTGCTAGATTGCTCATCCTACACCTGAAATAAGTATAATTATTGTATTATGATAGTAGTTAACATATGTGTTAAACTTTGTTTGTTTCAGTTAAAATTTTTGTTACACAGAGAGATGACAAAGATATTCTGCTTAACATGTCACCATGTCACTTAAAATTTTATCCTTAAATACAAGAGGGCTTAATTCCCCTTATAAGAGGTCATCGTTATGGAAAGATGCTTTGTCCTCGCAATCTGAGATTCTATGTCTCCAAGAGACGCACTTTGTAAAGGATAAAGCACCTACCTTTATGCATAAAAATACCCTTATATATACAAAGCAAATGCAGCAAAAAAACACGCAGGAGTGTGTATAGCATTAAAAGATACATTATCATTCAAAGAATTAGAAGTACATTTGGACAGTAGAGGAAGATTCATCATTCTAGTATGTGAAATAAATTCATATACAATCACACTGGTGAACCTCTATGCTCCAAAT
Organism: Engystomops pustulosus; assembly: GCF_040894005.1. Classification (NCBI taxonomy): domain Eukaryota; kingdom Metazoa; phylum Chordata; class Amphibia; order Anura; family Leptodactylidae; genus Engystomops; species Engystomops pustulosus. The sequence continues at coordinate 46,736,166 of NC_092421.1, forward strand.
AAATCTCAAATACATTTCCTAAATAAACTTCAACGCAAAATCCAAAAAATTCAAAAAGGATGCTTAATTATGTGCTGAGACTTTAATCTTATTCCAGATGCAGCTCTAGACACTACTGCCCAAAGAACTAGAAACTCTCCCACCCTTAATATTTGGCTGCAAAAACAAGGACTATATGATGCCTTTAGATGTTTAAATGTTACCTCTAGAGAATATACATACTACTCACCTAGACACAGAACCTTTTCAAGAATTGACCTGTTCCTGGTAGAAAGAAACTCACTGACACTGATCAAATCCTCAGACATTCAAACAGCTTCCTGGTCAGACCATTCCCCAATTTTTATGGAGATTAATCTCTTCCCCAATGTAGAAAACCAAAAACAATGGAGATGTAATACATTTCTATTAGGTTTACCCTCATATCAAGAGGCAGTCAAGAAAAACATCACAGAATTTTTCAATCTTAATAACATAGGAAATATCAACCCCCTGGCACTTTGGACCAGCCATAAAATGTATATCAGAGGTATTATGAAAGGGCTAACAACCAAATACTACAAACAAAAAAACTCATGCATCCAAGTCACCGAAAATTTACTACAAATTTCACCCACACCTCTGCTCCACAAACAATTATTTTACAACAAACCAAGTAAACTAATGGCAAAAAAAAGTTAAAAAAACAACCCCAAAAACAAGAATTCCTTACCTAATCTCGCCTAAAGATTCAAAGACTCGGCTATCCCACCCCAAAGATATCTCCAATGCCTTTAAAGAATATTACGAGAAACTGTACAACCTTAAAGACGACCCCAATATAAACACACCACAACCCACACAGATCAATGAGTTCCTACAAAAAGTTCACCTCCCAAAACTGACAAACTCCCAACTCGCTTCTTTAAATTCTCCCATCACAGAAACAGAATTAAACAATATTATACTACTTACAAAAAAAAAAAAGCCCCAGGCCCTGATGGATCTGGTCCCTGCAATATTATCAATATTGCAGGGACCAGATTCTTCCCCATATGACGAGAACTTTAAATCAGGCCATAATAGAAGGATTTCTCCCTACAGAAATGCTACAAGCCACAGTAGTAGCCATCCCTAAACCTAACAAAGAACCCAACACACCAGCTAACTTCCGTCCTATCTCCCTTTTAAACTGCGACATCAAATTATATGCCAAACTAATAGCCCAAAGACTTTTAGAAATCCTACCTAAACTTATACATAACGATCAAGTCGGATTCACCAAGGGTAGACAGGCGCCAGACGGAACAAGGCGTATGATAGATCTAATAATAATTATGGAGTAGTCGTCTCGAATGCCTTCTCTGCTCCTTACCCTGGATGCAGAGAAGGCATTCGATAGGATCAATTGGGCCTTTGCATTCTCCACTTTAGAAAAATTTGGCTTTACAGGAAACATATTAACAGCTATTAAAGCTTTATATGGCTCCCCATCAGCTAAAGTATTAATAAATGGTTCGCTGTCCAACTCATTTTCCATCACCAACGGAACCCGTCAGGGGTACCCCCTTTCCCCCCTTATATTTATTTTAAGCATAGAAGCATTTGCAGAGCATAAAGAACCCACCCTAATATAAAAGGTATCTCAGCAGGCGCAAGACAACATAAAATAGGATTATTCACTGATGACACAATACTAACTCTCAATAACCCACTAACCTCACTCAGAGAAGTAATGGATATAATCAACACATTCGGGGATATATCATATTGTAGAGTTAATGACCAGTAAATCCCTATTGCTAGGATTTAACATCTCACATACATTAAAAACACAAATCTCCCAGGAATTCCCTTTTCAATGGGAAAAAGAAGCAGTTCCATACCTAGGCATCAAACTTTCAAATCCACTTAAACACCTAGCAAAAATTAATATGATACACCTAATTCCCTCACTACAAAAAGACCTAGAAGCCCTAAAGACTACCACACTATCATGGATGGGACGAATATTAATATATAAAATGTTGATTTTACCAAAAGTACTATATCATTTTAGAACTATATCAGTCCCTATCCCTAAAATATATATAACCAAACTTCAAAAACAAATGATATAATTTATATGGGGAAACAAAAAACCAAGAGTAGCAGCCAACATCCTATACTCCAATAAACTTAAAGGAGGACTAGGAGTGCCAAACCTACAAAGACATAGAACAGTATTCCTGATACAACAAATAAAATCCTGGTGTATTCATACCCCAGCATACAGCTGGCTGTGCATAGAGGAAACTTTAAATAAAAATCGTCCTTTAATTCACCTACTACTAGCCCACACATTATTTCCAAAAATCCCTACACCAAAACCTCCAAGTCTAGCTGCATCTATCCAGGCCTGGAAGACATTAATAGAAATAAACCAACATAAATCTACTAAACACAATATCCAAGTTCCTATCCAGGTTCTGGAATACTTAATCAAAACCTTGCACACTAGACCTCTCATTGAAAGAGAGTTAAAATTTGTCAACCAAATATCTCCAGAAGGGAACACTATGTCAGTAAAAGATATAATGAATAAATACCAAATCCCTGAAGAGTCAATAGTCCTTATTGCCCAAATAGAGCTCAGTCCTGAGCCCATTTCACGCGCATTTTCTGCGCATGAAAACGCATTGAAATTGCATTGAAAACGCGCGTGAAAAACTGAGACACTGAACAAACTCTGACTGAAAACTGATTGCACTCTGATGCAAAATGTGCGTTTTTCACTGACCAAACCCTGATCGCACCCTGATCAAACTCTGACGTGATCTGCAACGCAAGTGTGGAAGGGGCCTAAGACCCCTTTCACACTTGCGTTTTTCACGCGCGGTTTCTGCGCGTGCTTTTGATGCGCAGAACTTGCATTGCACTATGACCCATTGTAACCAATGGGTCTTTTCAGACTTTAAATCTCGACATGCTCTACTTTTGCAAGTCATGCGCATGAAAAACGCACCATACAAGTCTATTGAGATGCATCAAAAACGCAATGCACTCTGAGACACTTGCAAGTGCAATGCAAGTGCAATGCTTTTTTCACGCATCAATTGCCATAGAAAAGATAGAGCTCAGTCCTGAGTCCATTTCACACGCATTTTCTGCGCATGAAAAACGCATTGAAATTGCATTGAAATTGCATTGAAAACGTGTGTGAAAAACTGAGACACTGAATAAACTCTGACTGAAAACTGATTGCACTCTGATACAAAATGTGCGTTTTTCACTGACCAAACCCTGATCGCACCCTGATCAAACTCTGACGTGATCTGCAACGCAAGTGTGGAAGGGGCCTAACACTAACATTATTTATTAAATCTACAACATTGTTGTTGCGACTGTGTTCATAGGTACTATAATATACTACTGCTGAAAGAATTCCAAGCCACTGCTTGCTGGTGTACAAGTCCAATGGAAGGTCCTCCCTGTCTATAAAGTATTTTGTACACACTTGCTCCTCACCTACTAACTAATAAATGACAGGAAGACTCATCCATAACAGCCATCTCATTGCTATCTAAAAAGTTAGATTATAGCCCCTCCCACTACATGTTTCGCCAAGACGATGGTGTCCTCAGGGGTGCCGGGGCTATATAGCAATGAGATGGCTGTTAGGGATGAGTCTTTCTGTCTTTTATTAGTTAGTAAGTGAGGAGCAAGTGTGTACAAAAGACTTTATAGAGAGGGAAAACAGTGTGGAGGTGGCGTCAGCAGCAGCAGGAGCCCACAGAGTGGCACAATGATATAGTGTGGAGGTGGCTTCAGCAGCAGCAGGAGCCCACAGAGTGGCACAATGATATAGTGTGCAGGTGGTGTCAGCATCAGCAGTAGCCCACAGAGTGGCACAATGATATAGTGTGGAGGTGGCATCAGCAGCAGCAGGAACCCACAGAGTGGCACAATGATATAGTGTGGAGGTGGCATCAGCAGCAGCAGAAGACCACAGAGTTGCACAATAATATAGTGTGGAAGTTGCATCAGCAGCAGCAGAAGCCCACAGAGTGGCACATTGATAAAGTGTGGAGGTGGCGCCAGCAGCAGCAGAAGCCCACAGAGTGGCACATTGATACAGTGTGGAGGTGGCATCAGTAGCAGCAGCAGGAGCCCACAGAGTGGCAAAATGATAAAGTATGGAGCTGGCGGACAATTCCAGTCCCTGATAAAGATGGTAGGAGGCAGATAGTTTCATAGTATAACCTATTATACGGTTGAAAAAAGACACTTGTCTATCAAGTTCAACCAAGGAATGGAAGGGATTGTATAAAGAAGGGAAAAATTTCTATATAACATAGCCATCAATGTTATTTGGATGTAAAAAGGCATATAGACCCTTCTTAAAGCTCTCTGCTGTCCCTGCTGTGACCAGAGCCTGAGGCAGGCTATTCCAAAGATTGACAGTTCTCATAGTAAAAAAAAAAACCCTGTCGCCACTGGTGATTAAACCTTGATTTCTCCAAATGGAGACAGTGGTTTCTCATCTTTTGATTTAAGTTGAAACAACTTACCACCATATTTTTTGTATGGACCATTCATATATTTAAATAAATTAAGCATATCACCTCATTGATACAGTGTTGAGGTGGCGTCAGCAGCAGCAGAAGCCCACAGAGTGGCACATTGATACAGTGTGGAGGTGGCGTCAGTAGCAGCAGCATGAGCCCACAGAGTGGCAAAATGATAAAGTATGGAGCTGGCGGACAATTCCAGTCCCTGGTAAAGATGGTAGGAGGCAGATAGTTTCATAGTATAACCTATTATACGGTTTAAAAAAGACACTTGTCTATCAAGTTCAACCAAGGAATGGAAGGGATTGTATAAAGAAGGGAAAAATGTCTATATAACATAGCCATCAATGTTATTTGGATGTAAAAAGGCATATAGACCCTTCTTAAAGCTCTCTGCTGTCCCTGCTGTGACCAGAGCCTGAGGCAGGCTATTCCAAAGATTGACAGTTCTCATAGTAAAAAAAAAAGCCCTGTCGCCTCTGGTGATTAAATCTTGATTTCTCCAAATGGAGACAGTGCCCTCTCGTCTTTTGATTTAAGTTGAAACAACTTACCACCATATTTTTTGTATGGACCATTCATATATTTAAATAAATTAAGCATATCACCTCATAATCATCTCTTTCCCAGACTAAATAAATCTAGTTGTTTTAATCTTTTCTCATAACTGAGACCCTCCATACCCCTTATCATTTTTGTGGCTCTACGTTGAACCCTCTCCAGCTCCAGGGCATTCTTTTTATGGACCGGTGCCCAGAACTGGACAGCATATTCCAGGTGAGGCCGAACCAATGCCTTGTACAGTGGTAATATTACATCCTTATCCCAAGAGTCCATACCACTTTTGACACAAGATCCTACTGGCTTTAGTGGCAGACATTGCATGCTGTTATTCATGCTCACACTGCTGCCACCCTGCTGACTCACGGCCACAGTTGCGACTTGCTGCCTGTTCCGCTGCCTTACACGCAAGCTGACACTCTCTTTGCCCAATGATGATGAATACCTTGCTACACAAGTGCGATTGGCTACATCATCGTCAATTTGCGTTTCCTGGTCACTGCTACTATCATCAACGGTGTCGGTATGCACGAAGCAGAGGATGTGTGCCCCATCTCTTTACTGCCAAGCAGCTGCTGCCTGTCCTCAAACACTTCCTCCTCGCTGAATAATGGCGCTGAGCCCAGACCACCCAGTAGCTCTCTGGCTGCGGGAAAGGAACAGGACAGAGGCTGGTTGAGGACAGGTGAAGGCCGCTGACCTGCTCATGGGCCATGCCAACTAATTGTTGCATCTGAGTAACCCAAGGACTCTTGGCTGGGGTTGTCAGATGTTATATTTGAGGAATTGGGTGACCTAGTCAACCAATCAACAACCTTTGGGTTGTTGATCAACAAACTAGATGACGCCGGCAGTACTGGCCTCACAGAGTGACCTCTGCCTGCTCCACCTACCACCTTTCTGTCTGACATAGTGGATTATAAACTATGTGAATTTGCCACTTATTTGTTGCTCTCAACTTTAGTAACAAAAAGGTATTGGAATTTGCATTATACAGATACCCCACAACGGACACCCTGTAATTGGAACGTAAATCACTCTTCACTTTAGTATGTGAATTTGACACTTATTTGTTGCTGTGAACTTTAGCAACAAAAATTATTGGAATTTGCGTTATACAGATACCCCACAAAAAAAAAATTCCCGTAAATGGAGCAAACATCACTCTATAAACTATGTGAATTTGACACCTATTTGTTGCTCTGAACTTAAGCTACAAAAAGTATTGGAATTTGCATTATAAAGATACCCCCCAATGGACCCCTGTAATTGGAGCGAAAATGACTCTATAAACTACATGGATTTGACACGTAGATTTTACTCTGAACTTTAGCAAAAAAAAAAAATTGGAATTTGTGTTATACAGATACCCCCCAATGGACATCCTGTAATTGGAGCAAAAATCACTCTATAAAGTATGTGAATTTGACACTTATTTGTTGCTCTGAATTTTAGCAACAAAAAGTATTGGAATTTGTGTTATACAGATACCCTACGACGGACACTCTGTAATTGGAGTGAAAATCACACTGTAAAGTACGTAAATTTGACACCTATTTGTTGCTCTGAACTTTAGCAACAAAAAGTATTGGAATTTGTGTTATACAGATACCCCACAACGGACACCCTGTAATTGGAGCAAAGGTAAGTGAATTTGACACTTATTTGTTGCTGTGAACAAAACATATTGGAATTTGCGTTATACAGATACTCCACAATGCACAACCTGGGAGAGGAGCAGAAATCACTGTATAAACTAGGTAGATGTTACACGTATTTCTTGCTCTCAACTTTAGCAACAAAAAAATATTGTAGTTTGGGTTATACAGATGCCCCAAAACGCACACCCTGAGAGTGGTCCACAAATCACTACAGCAGCAGTGTGGATATGAAACAGATTTCTTCCTATTGGATTCAGTAACTAAAAAGAACTGCTATTTGGGGTATACAGATCCCCCAAAACGCACATCCTGGGAGAAGTCCACAAATCAATACAGCTGCTGCCAGAGCCGGATCATCAGCGGCGGGCCCCCGGATCCGGATTTGTTGTTTGGGGGCCCCCGGCCTGGCGCTCCAATAGCGCCAATGTTCAGTCTCCTGCTGGGCCTACCGACGGGCCCCGACCCTGTAGTCGGCAGTCGGGCAGGGGCCTCCGTCCGTCCGGACAGGAAGCTCCTGCCCGTCCCTGTATAGTGCTCGATGCGGCCGTTTCCGGCCGCTCGAGCACTATTACTGGAGCGATGTGGCCGGAAGAACAACCCCGGCGCACATCGCTCCAGGAACTAGGCTGCGCGGCCGCGTGATGACGTCATCACGCGGCCGCGCACCCCTTCCTGCCCGGACGCGGCAAGAAGATAGAAGCTGCGGAGCCAGAGGTGAGTATAAGTTTTTTTTTTTTAATCAAACAGCAGTAAAAACATGGTGGGGGCTTGTATAAAAACATTCATTTGGGGTTTGGTGGTCGGCGGGAAGAACATGAAATAATTTATTGTGGTGGGCAGCATATCATATAATATATAATTCATTGTGTGGGGGGGGCAGCATATCATATAATTCATTGTGTGGGGGGGGCAGCATATCATATAATTCATTGTGTGGGGAGGCAGCATATCATATAATTCATTGTGGGGGGGCAGCATATTATATAATTCATTGTGTGGGGGGGGCAGCATATCATATAATTCATTGTGTGGGGAGGCAGCATATCATATAATTCATTGTGGGGGGGCAGCATATTATATAATTCATTGTGTGAGGGGGCAGCATATCATATAATTCATTGTGGGGGGCAGCATATCATATAATTCATTGTGTGGGGGGCAGCATATCATATAATTCATCGTGGGGGGGAAGCATATTATATAATTCATTTTGGGGGCAACATATCATATAATTCATTGTGGGGGGCAGCATATCATATAATTCATTGTGTGGGGGGCAGCATATTATATAATTCATTGTGGGGGCAGCATATCATATAATTCATTGTGGGGGGCAGCATATCATATAATTCATTGTGTGGGGGGGCAGCATATCATATAATTCATTGTGTGGGGAGGCAGCATATCATATAATTCATTGTGGGGGGGCAGCATATCAAATATTCATTGTGGGGGGACATATCAAATAATTTAGTATTAGTATTCCAGTATTCATTCTAGTATATTAGATTCTTAGTGGAGTGGTTAAGCATTTATCAAGAGGGATCACAAATAGTTCACAAGGCGAGGGGGGGGGGCACTATATTAGATAATTCATTGATGGGGGCAGTACATTAAGTAAATGTATTTTAAATAATTACTTGAGGTGACCAGCATCTAAAATTCATGGGGCACCACCGTATAATAGAGAGGGCTATAAATAGGTAAATTAATTAATTAAAGGGGGCAATAAAAATTAAGTCATTAATTAGGGGGGCAACATATATACCGCATATACTCGTGTATAAGCCGAGTTTTTCCAGCACAAAAAAATGTGCTGAAAAACCTCACCTCGGCTTATACACAAGTCAATTCAAAGAAATAAACGTAATACTCACCTTCCAGCGCCCAGATCCTTGGCGCAGCTCCTGATCCTCAGCGCGGCTCCTCTTCTTTATTCTCTATTTCTTCTCTATAGAGATCCATCAGAGTCGCGACCATGCGACCTGCCGGCTGGCGCAAACTATGATGCGGCAGTGTCGCTGCATCATAGTGTGCACCGGCCAGCAGATCGCATGGACACGACTCTGACGGCTGTTACAGCAAATAGAAAAAAAAAGAGGAGCCGCGCCAAGGATTGGGAGTGAGTGAGTATCGCCGGATGGTGAGAATTAAGTTTTTTTTTAATGTGCTTGGCATACAGGGGGCTGGCTGTATACTATATGGGGCTTGCTGGCTGTATACTACATGGGGCTGGCTGTATACTACATGGCGCAGGCTGTATACTACATGGGGCTGGTTGTATACTACAGGGGGCTGGCTCTATACTACAGGGGGTTGGCTGGATGTATACTACATGGGGACTGGCTGCGATACTACATGGGGCTGGCTGTATACTACAGGTAGTTGGCGGGATGTATACTACATGGGGACTGGCTGTATACTACTGGGGGCTGGCTGGCTGTATAATACAGGTAGTTGGCTGGATGTATACTACATGGGGGCTGGCTGTATACTATATACTGTATATATGATATATGTGGGGGCACAGTGTGGTCAGTTGTGATGTGAGGGGTATATATGATATATGTGGGGCCACAGTGAGGTCAGTTGTAGTGTGAAGGTATATATGATATATGTGGGGGTGCAGTGCAGTCAGTTGGTGTTGTGAGGGGTGTATATGATATATGTGGGGGCACAGTGAGGTAAGTTGTGGTGTGAGGGGTATATATGATATATGTGGGGATACAGTGTGGTCAGTTGGGGTGTGAGGGGTATATATGATATATGTGGGGGCACAGTGTGGTCAGTTATGGTGTGAGGGGTATATATGATATATGTGGGGGCACAGTGTGGTCAGTAGTGTTAGGAGTATATATGATATATGTGGGGGCACAGTGTGGTCAGCTGTGGTGTGAGGGGTATAAATGACATATGTGGGGGCACAGTGTGGTCAGTAGTGTGAGGAGTATATATGATATATGTGGGGGTACAGTGTGGTCAGCTGTGGTGTGAGGGGTATATATGATATATGTGGGGGCACAGTGTGGTCAGTAGTGTGAGGAGTATATATGATATATGTGGAGGTACAGTGTGGTCAGTTGTGGTGTGAGGGGTATATATGATATATGTGGGGGCACAGTGTGGTCAGTTGTGGTGTGAGGGGTATATATGATATATGTGGGGGCACAGTGTGGTTAGTTGTGGTATGAGGGGTATATATGATAAATGTGGGGGTACAGTGTGGTCATTTTTGTATTTGAGGGTCCGGTGTGAGGAGTATATAGGATGATGCCAACCTTGTCTGTTTTATAAACCTGCAGAGATGAGTTATGGATGGAAGAAGCCTCATGGAAGAACACAAAGAAGGGAAGAGACAACATGAGGGACATCACCTGTAAGTGATTGGATGACACTGCAGCCTCTGTGCAGGACTGGTATATACTACTATATGGTCACTATATGGTGGTAGATACTGGTCTGTGTGTAGGTTATTACATAGTATTGCGGTATTATTCAGTCATTATGTAGTGGTAATAATCATGATGTGATGTTATTATTTGGCCTTGTACAGAGGTGTCATTAGTGATATTGTTCTCTGCTCGGTGGTGTTTGTATAATAACAATATGGCGGTAAAGATCATCAGTAAGTAGAGTTTATATGTGGTAAATTATTGGTAATACTGCTCTTTGTGCTCATTATCAGGATGTTGGTATTTTCTTCATGTTGTGGTGATGCTGTGTGCTGCATTTTGGAGGAATCATTTATAAATTGTAGCGCTATTGTTTGGAATACTGGTCTTATGGTACTTTTAATTGGTAACAGTATTGTGGTATCATTATTTTATAATAGTATTTTTTGGTTTCTAATATCTCTAGAGCTTTGAAACAGTATAACTATGTGGTATCTTTTTACTTAGGGGGCCCCACGTCGGCTGCAGAGCTGGGGGGGGCCCATCCTAAATGAGGTGCTCCATACCACTGAGACCCTTAATCTGGCCCTGGCTGCTGCATAGATATGAAACAGATTTCTTCCTATTGGATTCAGTAACTACAAAGAATTGCTGTTTGGGGTATAAAGATCCCCCTAAACGCATACCCTGGGAGAGGTCCAGAAATCACTAGAGCTACTGCATATCTGCTGATGATCAGCTGTTGCATAGATATGAAACAGATTTCTTCCTATTGGATTCAGTAACTACAAAGAATTGCTGTTTGGGGAATAAAGATCCCCCAAAACGCACACCCTGGGAGAAGTCCACACATCAATACAGCTGCTGCATAGATATGAACCAGATTTCATCTTATTGGATTTAGTAATTACAAAGCATTGCTATTTGGGGTACAGATACCCCTAACTGGACACCCTGGGATTGAAAAATAAATCGCTATAGCACAGTACACTAATAGCAGCTAGACGCTACAGATAGCACATGCAGTATGAAGTGCCAAGATTGAAAATGGCTGGTTTTTATAGGGCTGTGTGACATCACATAAGCCTGCCGGTTGCTGATTGGCTTACAGGTCTGCAGATGTCATTGAGGGTGTTCCTTTCTCCTTCCCAGAGTTCTCTGCCCCATGCAACATGTTGTGCTCGTGTCAGGACTGGGAGTCTGTGGACCCTCTGGACCACCACGGGAGGAGGTACTAGCTGAACTGGAACCGGAGTCTAAGTGGAACCCGGTGTTCACCAGAGCCCGCCGCAAAGTGGGATGGACTTGCTGCGGCGGGATACCACCAGGTCGTTCCACAGGTGCGACTAGCCCACGGTGGCTGCCAAGGTAGTAATACAGGAGACAGTCTGTACACGGAGTGACGGGAGGAGAATAGCACAGGAAGGCACACCAGGACTCATGTCAGGAATCGCAGGAGCTGGCACACAGGAATGCAGGACCACAGCGACGGACTGGCACGCAGGACCACAGGAACGGACTGGCACACAGGAACCACAGGACCACAGGAACGGACTGGCACACAGGAACGCAGGAATCACAGGAACGCAGGAATCACAGGAACGCAAGAGTCACAGGAACGCAAGAGTCACAGGAACGCAAGAGTCACAGGAACGCAGGAATCACAGGATTTTCTTCAGGCTCCCAGGGTCTCTCCTCAGACCCAAACCCTTTCCAATCTACAAGAAAGAACCGCTTACACCTCACAATCTTCATATCCAGAACCTCTTTAACTTCGTAGACATCTGGGGAATCCGCCACAGGAACAGGAGGAGGGGATTGCTGGGAAAAGCGGTTCAAGATGACTGGCTTCAGGAGGGAGACATGGAAGGAGTTCGGGATGCGCATAGATGGTGGAAGGTGGAGCTTGTAAGCCACTTGATTGATGCGCTTGATTACCTCAAAGGGACTGAGAAACCGGGGACCAAGTTTGTAACTGGGTATCTTAAGCCGGATGTATTTGGAGGACAACCATACTTTGTCACCAGGAGAGAAGACAGGAGGAGCTCGACGTTTCTTATCAGTATGGGTTTTGGTACGGTTCGTAGCTCGTAGAAGGGACTGGCGGGTCTGGTCCCAAATAGACTTGAGATTCTGCACCAAATCCTCTACTGCAGAGATATCAGAGGAAGTAGACAGTGGGACCACAAAGAACGGAGCCAAGCCACCATTGAACCACTAACAATGCGGCTCTGCCCCCCCCCCCCCCCCGTTCCCCACTCACGGGTCCTACCTTACCCAGTATGTGTAGGGTGTCTTGTCTAATGTGTTATGCCGGTTATTCATCCTTTGAAGCGGGTGTTGTAGCATTACTACAATTAAGGAAATACTGGAGACATATGGCATAATGTAGCAGCTTTATTTAGTTTAAGGTGTAAAGGCACAGATTTACAATGTATCACACTACAAGCATGTCCTCTACTCAAAGCTCTTGTACTTGAATATACATATACCTCTTATTTAATGCTCTCTACAATGCAAATGCAGAAGAATGTATGACTCATCAAGCAATGCATGCATTACCCGCTGTTTTATATTGTGTTTTATTCTATGTTTAAAAATTTTCTTAATAAAAATTTACAGTTTTAAGAATGGAGCCGAGCCAGTAGACCCCGAGTCAAGGGAATTGTAGGAGAACTTAGCCCAAGGTATTAGGTCAGCCCAGTTGTCCTGACGGGCTGAGACAAAGTGACGAAGGTAGCAGCCCAAAGTCTGCGTGTGGTATTCAGAGGAAAAGTCTAGGTTGACCCGCAGCTGGTTACACAAAGAACGCCAGAATCTTGACACGAACTGGACTCCTCGATTGGACACGATGTGAAGCACAAGACCATGCAGCTGGAAGATGTGTCTGAAGATTGGCAAGCTGTGGGGAAGACGGAAGACCTGGAAGGGAAACGAAATGGGACATCTTTGAAAACCGGTCCGTCACCACCAAGATGACAGTACAGCCCGAGGAGACAGGCAGATCGGTGACAAAGTCCATCGCCATGTGGGACGACTGGGTATCGGCAACGGCAGTAACAGTCCAACTGGTTTGAGGCGAGAGGCTTTGTTGCGGGCACAGGAAGAGCAGGATCCCACAAACCCCCGAACATCTTTGACCAGGTCTGGCCACCAGTAGTAGCGGGAGATGAGGGCCACAGTGCGCTGCAACCCAGGATGCCCAGCTGGTCCGTATACACACTCACGGGATGGAAATCACCTTCCAGAAGATACCGCCATTCTTCTAGCACAAGCTTGATGGCCAACAGCTCTCTGTCTCCAATAGAGTAATTTCTCTCAGCTGGGGAAAAGGTCTTGGAAAAGAAGCCGCATGTGGAAGTTCGACCCTTGGGCCCTCTCTGGGAGAGCACCGCTCCAGCCCCAACAGAGGATGTATCCACCTCAAGGTGAAAAGGTTTGTTGGTATCAGGCCTAAAGAGGACTGGTGCTGAGACAAAAGTGGACTTCAACTTGGAGAAGGCCTCTTCAGCTGTGGGAGACCAAGCCCGTGGATTGGTACCCTTCTTAGTGAGTGCCACGATGGGGGCCATGACAGTGGAGAAATGGGGAATAAACTGTCTATAGTAATTTGCAAACACCAGGAACCTCTGTATGGCTCGGAGACCTTCTGGACATGGCCACTGAAGAACAGCAGACAGTTTCGTGGGATCCATCTCAAGGCCTCTGTCGAAAATGATGTACCCGAGGAATGGAAGACTGTGCTGGTGAAACTGGTATTTCTCCAGTTTGGCTTAGAGATGATTGGCACAAAGTCTACCAAGAACTTGACGTATGTGTGTCTGGTGGGATTCAACGTCTGGAGAGTAAACCAAGATGTTGTCCAGGTAAACCACGACACAAGTATAGAGAAGGTCCCGGAAAATGTCATTAACAAATTCCTGAAAGACAGCGGGGGCATTATACAGTCCAAAAGGCATTACTAGATATTCAAAATGCCCGTCACGAGTATTAAATGCCGTCTTCCACTCGTCACCTTTGCGGATCCGGATGAGATTATAAGCACCCCGAAGATCCAACTTGGAGAATACCCTGGAACCGCGTAGGCGACCAAATTGTTCTGTAATCAACGGTAGAGGGTAGCGGTTTTTAACCGTGATCTTGTTCAGCCCTCGATATTGGATACAGGGACGTAAGGAACCGTCCTTCTTGGTGACAAAGAAGAAACCTGCACCAGCCGGAGAGGAGGACTTGCATATGAAACCTCTCTGCAGGTTCTCCTTGATGTATTCTGACATGGCAGCCGTCTTTGGAATGGAAAGCGGATAGACCCGACCACTGGACAATCATAGGGACAATGTGGTGGCAAGGTCTCCGCTTGTTTCTTAGAGAACACATCAGATAAGTCAAGCTGGAAGACCCTTCAGGGTTGTGGAAGAGGTCAGGACCAGAAGTGGTGCCAACATGCACAGAGATTGGCATTCCGGGCCCCAACACAGGATCTCACCAGTTTTCCAATTGAGGACCGAAGCATGGAGTTGAATCCAAGGAAGACCCAGAAGAATAGCTGATGTGGAGCAAGGCAGGACATAGAAGACCAGACTGTCTTGGTGAAGGACTCCAACTTGAAGATGGATGGGCTCCGTGCGGTAACGGACCGGATTGGAAAGAAGCTGTCCGCTTACAGAGGAAATGACTAGCGGAGACCTGAGGGGAACCACCGCAATGTGGTGCCGGGAGACCAGAGTGGCATTCACAAAGTTCCCCGTGGAACCAGGAGTCCAGGAATGCTAAGACTTGCACGGGAGGACTGGTACCGACACGGAGGAGCACGGGAACAGTCATACGTGGAGAAGCTGAATTCATGCCTCTCCCAGAAGCCCTAGGTGTTGGCGTTTCCCGGACGTTGGGGGCGGACTGGACAAGTCCCGATGTGATGTTTGGGGCTGGCACAGTACAGACAAAGGTTTTCTTGGAAACTTCTGGATCGTTCTGCAGGCGAAAGTCAAGCTCTGTCAACCTGCATAGGCTCCACTACAGACTGTGCAACTGGAGGCTGGAACAAATTCTGGAAGACCGGGGCCAACCGGGGCAGACGGGGAAGCGGGACAAGAGATCACTCTTGCCGCAACTTTTCAGCTCGTTCCAAAAACCGCACGTCAATCCGGGTGGCCAAGGTGATAAGACCACTCAGTGTTGCCAGCAAGTCACTGGCAGCCAATGCATCTTTTACCCGAGAGGACAGTCCTTTCTTAAAAGTCGCACATAAGGCTGCCTCGTTCCAACAGAGTTCAGATGCCAAGGTGCAGAACTGAACATCGTTTTCACCCACAGTTGAGTCTCCTTTGCATAGGTTCAGTAGCACTGTTTCCGCTGAGGAGGCTCGCGCTGGTTCCTCAAACATCGACCGGAACTCTGCCAGGAAGTTGCTATGGGTAGCTGTAACTGGATCAACCCTGTCCCACAGAGGAGTAGCCCAGGCCAGGGCCTTCCCGGTGAGGAGGCTGATGGTGAACACCACCTTGGACCGCTCACTGACCAACTGAGAAGACGTTATCTCCATATGCAGCGAACACAGGGTGATGAATCCTCTGCACTTTTTGGGATCGCCATCGTATTTATTAGGCATAGAGAGTTTCAGCCTAGGCTCTGGTGCCGATGATCTAGCCGGGATGACAGAAGAAACCGCAGAGGTAGTTGCTGAAAATGCCACCGAAGTGGCCACGGGGACCTGATGCTGAGGTCGAGAGTCAAGCAGCTGTTGGAGAGTGGAAGCAACTTGTCCTAAAAGTTCTCCTTGGGCAGCAATCTGCTGCAACTGCTGGGCGACAACACTGGAAAGTTCAGCCAGTATCTGACGTAGCTCCTTGGCGGGGTCCATGGCCGGATCTTACTGTCAGGACTGGGAGTCTGTGGACCCTCTGGACCACCACGGGAGGTGGTACTAGCTGACCTGGGACCGGAGTCTAAGTGGAACCCGATGTTCACCAGAGCCCGCCGCAAAGCGGGATGGACTTGCTGTGGCGGGATACCACCAGGTTGTTCCACAAGTGCGGCTAGCCCGCGGTGGCTGCCAAAGTAGTAATACAGGAGACAGTCTGTACACGGAGTGACGGGAGGATAATAGCACAGAAAGGCACACCAGGACTCACGCCAGGAATCGCAGGAGCTGGCACACAGGAACGTAGGACCACAGGGACGGACTGGCACACAGGAACGCAGGGCCACAGGAACGGACTGGCACACAAGAACGAAGGACCACAGGAAAGGACTGGCACACAGGAACGCAGGAATCACAGGAACGCAGGAATCACAGGAACGCAGGAAACACAGGAGAGCTTTCACTTCATGGGGAAGACTTGAAGATCCGGCAAGGGTCACAGGAAGAGGTAGAAACTTATAGCAGGCCAGCGTCAATTACCGGCGCGCTGGCCCTTTAAATCTGAGCGAGCCAGCGCGGGCGCGTCCCCTAGGAGACAGGGATGCAAGCACCGAGCCGCAGGAGCAGGAGAAGACATCGCTGGAGCCAGGGGAGGTGAGGAGACCGGAGCTTTAAAATTAAAGTACGAGCTGTCACGGGTGCTCCCGCGATCTCTGTCTCTGATCGCGGGCGCACCCGTGACAGCTCGTACTTTAATTTTATTTTAAAATGGGAGCCTCTTAAAGGGAACCAGTCATGAGGAGGGTCATTTTTATAGCATGACAGGTTGAAATGGTCTCTGCCTTGTATTGGCAGGGGTGTTGCAACACTGGTAGATTTATTAGACTGTGAGTCCCATCGGGACAGGGACTGATCTGGCAAGCTCCGTGTTGCACTGCATAATCTGCGTGTGCTAGATAAACAAAGAATTATTATTATTATGAATATAAGGTGTCATAAAGTCCCCAAAGCTCGCAGAGGGTTAAGGAACATTATCATTTCTCTTAAACTAGTTCTCCCCTCAGTGCAGAACAACAAGACTCTTGATGGATTTGACAATGCTTATAGAGATACTGCAGGATGGACCATGTATAGAACCATAAAGCACCAATTTTCTTGACTGATAAAGATAGTCACTGGAAAGATGAGTAAATGTGATTTTATTTAATACCTTTAATTTCTTTTGTAGAGATTTGTAGGACATGTCTTTAACATTTTCCATATTTCTCACCTGTTCTGAAAGAAAAGGAAGAGAAAGGAACTAGATGCCATTTTTCTATATTTCGCTGTAGATATTGATGTATGAGGACTTGAGATATTTTCAATTGAAAGATTTAGGGCTACAAGATTTTATTAACAATTTTTTGGATAGACAATTCAAAAATAAATAGCAGATTCATAATTGTATAGAACTTTTGAAAGAAATAATACTATCAATATTTCAAATAACATAAAAATATTTTTTGTTGTGGTTTGTTATATAGGACACTGGAGTAAATTTTTCAAAAAAACATTTAACTCAACATTTACTCCTTGATGTAAGAAACCACAAGTAACTGAACCAGTCTGTCTGTTTTTACCTACAGTTTGTGTGTTAAACACATCAAAGAGCCCATTTTCTAGAAAATAAAAAGTGTACAACTTAGATCAATTTTGCAGATTTACAAATGAACTAATGTGATGAAAAGCACTGTGGCGCATACTTAATAGGAACCCGTCACTTAAGAGGTATTTTTCACTGGTTAGAGATTCCTATAGACACTATACAGTAGTTAGCAATGTTGTTTTTATCAATTTTGGGGCTTACTTTGTCAGTGAAATATGGAAAATCCGAATTGACCTGGCTCCCTGCCAGCATCCACAGTGAAGTCCTGGGGGTTGCGCATTTCAAATTCTAACATCCACCTGCTCATTTTCATAATGAATTCACACAGCGCCCCGCTCATCATTATGCGCCCAAACCCCCTCCCACTTCCACCCCGTCTTGATCCACCCCCTAATGATGTTGGCTCACCGCACCTCATTGTGCATGTGTTGTTTCCCTGTGCATAGTTGCCTGACTCACTTCGGAGTTTGCGTACCTCTGACGCCTCACTGCCTAGCAACGTCCTTGCTATAGACAGCAGCCCACTGAGGACTCATTTTGAACTTTGGGGCGGTAGACTATGTTGGGGTTTTAACTATACTTAGATGACAGTATACAGGGAACAGGATATCACTACTGACAACAGCTATTGTCAGTAGTGATGTAACAATGGATTATTGGTGTTTTCAAGAGTTCATAGTTCAGGGAGGGGGAGGAGACAAGCACATTTACTTACCCGGTCCAGTCGCGATCCAACGGCGTGTTCTCTGACAAGGATTCAGGTCTGCCAGGATTCACTAAGGTCTGTGTGCCCGAGGTCTGACGGAAATCGCCTGCTTCTTCCGCGGTTTGTCCGAATCCGTCGGGTTGTCCGACGGCCACATCCCCAATTTCCGTCACGTGAAAGCAGGCGCCGATGCGCCAAAATCCGATCACGTGTGCCAAAATCCCGGGGCTATTCGGCGCAAAAAGGAAATATTCGTGAAACCCGACGAAAGTGAGTCCCATTATCTATTGTCAGTCATGATGTAATGATGGGTCATTGGTATTATCTAATGCCAGTAGTGATTTAATTATGTGCCAGTTCTGTTAATAATATAGAGGTCATTGTACAGGGACAATGTAACATCTGTGACATCATCTATTGTCAGTAGTGGATGTAATGAAATAGTAATATCTATAAAGCCGTTAGCATCTAGTATAGTCCTGCTTTTCTAGTCCGTGGTGTAAACGAGATGACTGCTGCAAAGTCAGCAAGACCTCCTACATAATTTGCATTTCAGTCTATTATAAGTCTTGACGTCCAGAGTGAAACCTTAGGAAAACTATACTTTTTTTCAGGATGAATAATCCTTATTTATATCCCCCATAAATATTTTTCTGGTAACCGGATTGCAATGTACACTCACCGGCCACTTTATTAGGTACACCTGTCTAACTGCTCGTTAACACTTAATTTCTAATCAGCCAATCACATGGCAGCAACTCAGTGCATTTAGGCATGTAGACATGGTCAAGACAATCTCCTGCAGTTCAAACCGAGCATCAGTATGGGGAAGAAAGGTGATTTGAGTGCCTTTGACCATGTGGCATGGTTGTTGGTGCCAGAAGGGCTGGTCTGAGTATTTCAGAAACTGCTGATCTACTGGGATTTTCACGCACAACCATCTCTAGGGTTTACAGAGAATGGTCCGAAAAAGAAAAAACATCCAGTGAGCGGCAGTTCTGTGGGCAGAAATGCCTTGTTGATGCCAGAGGTCAGAGGAGAATGGGCAGACTGGTTCAAGCTGATAGAAAGGCAACAGTGACTCAAATCGCCACCCGTTACAACCAAGGTAGGCAGAAGAGCATCTCTGAACGCACAGTACGTCGAACAGGAAACTGAGGCTACAATTTGCACAAGCTCATCGAAATTGGACAGTAGAAGATTGGAAAAACGTTGCCTGGTCTGATGAGTCTCGATTTCTGCTGCAACATTCGGATGGTAGGGTCAGAATTTGGCGTCAACAACATGAAAGCATGGATCCATCCTGCCTTGTATCAACGGTTCAGGCTGGTGGTGGTGGTGTCATGGTATGGGGAATATTTTCTTGGCACCCTTTGGGCCCCTTGGTACCAATTAAGCATCGTTGCAACGCCACAGCGTACCTGAGTATTGTTGCTGACATTGTCCATCCCTTTATGACCACAATGTACCCAACATCTGATGGCTACTTTCAGCAGGATAATGCGCCATGTCATAAAGCTGGAATCATCTCAGACTGGTTTCTTGAACATGACAATGAGTTCACTGTACTCAAATGGCCTCCACAGTCACCAGATCTCAATCCAATAGAGCATCTTTGGGATGTGGTGGAATGGCAGATTCGCATCATGAATGTGCAGCCGACAAATCTGCGGCAACTGTGTGATGCCATCATGTCAATATAGACCAAAATCTCTGAGGAATGCTTGCAACACCTTGTTGAATCTATGCCACAAAGAATTGAGGCAGTTCTGAAGGCAAAAGGGGGTCCAACCCGTTAGTGGCCGGTGAGCAGAGGTCGCACTAACATTTTTCCAGAAGGGTAAAAATACTCCTCTCACCATTTTTGAGGAGTATTTTTACCCGAGGAGGAGTATGAAAATTTCTGTAATACACATAGCACGCACACACACTACGCTCACAGGACACTGCACACACACACACGCACACACACACACTACGCTCACAGGACACTGCACACACACACACGCACACACACACACACACACACTACGCTCACAGGACACTGCACACACACACACACACACTACGCTCACAGGACACTGCACACACACACACGCACACACACACACTACGCTCACAGGACACTGCACACACACACACACACACACTACGCTCACAGGACACTGCACACACACACACGCACACACACACACTACGCTCACAGGACACTGCACACACACACACACACACACACACACTACGCTTACAGGACACTGCACACACACACACACTACGCTCACAGGACACTGCACACACACACACACACACACACTACGCTTACAGGACACTGCACACACACACACACGCACACTACGCTCACAGGACACTGCACACACACACGCGCACACACACACACTACGCTCACAGGACACTGCACACACACACACACACACACACACACACACTATGCTCACAGGACACTGCACACACACACACACTACGCTCACAGGACACTGCACACACACACACACACACACACACACACACACACACACACACACTACGCTCACAGGACACTGCACACACACACACACACACACACACTACGCTCACAGGACACTACACACACACACTACGCTCACAGGACACTGCACACACACGCACGCACACACACACTACGCTCACAGGACACTGCACACACACACACACTACGCTCACAGGACACTGCACACACACACACACTACGCTCACAGGACACTGCACACACACTACGCTCACAGGACACTGCACACACACACACACACACACACACTACGCTCACAGGACACTACACACACACACACACACACACACACTACGCTCACAGGACACTGCACACACACACACACACACTACGCTCACAGGACACTGCACACACACACACACACACACACACACACACACACTACGCTCACAGGACACTGCACACACACACACACACACACACTACGCTCACAGGACACTGCACACACACACACACACACTACGCTCACAGGACACTGCACACACACACACACACACACACACACTACGCTCACAGGACACTGCACACACACACACACACACTACGCTCACAGGACACTGCACACACACACACACTACGCTCACAGGACACTACACACACACACTACGCTCACAGGACACTGCACACACACACACACACACACACTACGTCACAGAACACTGCGCACACACACACACACACACACACTACGCTCACAAGACACTGCACACTCACACAGCACACTGCACACTCACACAGGACACTGCACACTCACACAGGACACTGCACACTCACACAGGACACTGCACACTCACACAGGACACTGCACACTCACACAGGACACTGCACACTCACACTGCATACTCAAACAGGACACTGCACACTCAAACAGGACACTGCACACTCAAACAGGACACTGCACACTCAAACAGGACACTGCACACACTCACCCGGTCCCGTCGATCACATAAACGCAGGCAGCATTTGGAGCAGGACGGGGAGCGGCAGCCCCGCTGCCCACATGCCTCGCCCGGGGCCTGCGCTCTCGCTGCGGGTCTCTCCTGCCCGCCCCTGACACTGAGTCACGTGTCCTGCTGAGCGGTCCAGCGCGCGCTGCGATCGCTCTATAGACATTTCCCTCATTTGCAGCGCGCGCTGAACCGCTCAGCCTGCGCGCTACAGGGGATAATTGCCATGCGTTCTTTTACGCATGGCAATTATTTTGGGGGGTAATGGCGCCTCATCACGCGTCTATGACGCGTGGTGAGGCGTTAATGCGACCTCTGCCGGTGAGTGTATATGTCCAAACACTTACCCAAGCCATGGATAGTCTCTGTGAAATATACGATAGTAAACATCACAATGACAGACTTATGCATGATTCCTCTCTAAACTAAAGTCAACCAGGATATGTGAAGAGTGTAAGAATGTGATATTTACTAGTAAAATCTGAGCTGACTGCCCAACTGCTGATACTGCAGAAAGCAAAGGCTTCCCGTAAAGCATACAAAAAGCTGATAGATACAGCTGAACACACAATGACCAGAAGTAACGTTACAACCAGTGCCAAGAAAAGCAATTTAAATAACATGGTGTATCTCATAGCACTTGTCAACCTGAGAACTCTATTGGGCAACAAGTAAACAGTTAGTACTTTATTTTTATCCTTTGGAAGAATTAAAATAGAGCAATCCTAAGGACCCGCAAGACATCAACCAAATTCGGTTGACTGGTTCAGAGTTTAGACTGATGTTTTGAGTAATATTGAGCAAACCCAAATTCTGGCAAGTTTGGGTGAACCCCAATTTTAAAATCCCAAATAGTAAAATCCAGCAACAATTACGGGTGCCACCAGTGGCATTTAAACGAATGCAGCCATACGGCGCATGGCACTTTGAAATAGAGTTAAAGGGAACCTGTCACCCGGGACCTCATTTTCACTAAAGACAGATTATAAAATCCCATGACACCTGCAGTGCAAATATGCCAGTCAGTGAATCAGGGAGCTTTCAGGGTTTTTTTTGGTCAATTAAACTAAAAAAAAAAGTGTTAGGCCCCTTCCACACTCGCATTGCATTTCACGTCAGAGTTTGATCAGGGTGCGATCAGGGTTTGGTCAGTGAAAACGCACATTTTGCATCAGAGTGCAATCAGTTTTCAGTCAGTGTTTGTTCAGTTTCTCAGTTTTTCACGCGCGTTTTTGATGCAATTTCAATGCAGTTTCAATGCGTTTTTCACACGCAGAAAATGCATGTGAAATGGACTCAGGACTTTTCTATGGCAATTGATACGTGAAAAACAGTGCAATGCGTTTTTGATGCATCTCCATAGACTTGTATGGTGCGTTTTTCACACGCGTGACTTGCAAAAGTAGAGCATGTCGAGATTTAAACACGCGTTAAAAAAAACGCACTTGTGCGCGTGAAAAAAAATGCAAGTCTGAAAAGGCCCATTGGTTACAATGGGTCAGAGTGCAATGCAAGTTCTGCGCGTCAAAAGCATGCACAGAAAACGCGCATGAAAAACGCAAGTGTGAAAGGGGCCTTAGTGTTAGAATCAATTAGTGTCAGTCAGCACCTGTCAGTGTCAGCGACAGTCCAACAATGTCAGACTGACAGTTTTGAACAGTGACAGTCTGCCAGTGTCCAGCAGTAGCAGTGTCAGTTTGTACAGTTGTTACAATTGCAAAAAAAAGTATATTACGCAATGTTACAGTTGCAAATAAAGTGCATGCGCTGCGCACTTATGACGGACTGTTCACGTTCTTCTAGGCTAGGCTTGCTGGGATTGTGGCGCACATGATCCTTTTGTGGCGCAGCTGCACTGGCTTCCATGTGACACAAATTAGGGGCCGTGCCGTCGGACAGTCAGACTGAGTGAGGGATTTACCTTTCAAATTGTGTCGCGAGCCCAAGCACTTAGATGCACCACTAAAAAAGATGGTGTCCATTTTGCTGACAATTCCCAATGACCTCCCCCCCCCCCCAAATGACACCAGTTTTGACAGAATGGGGGTCATTTACTAAGGGCCCGATTCGCGTTTTCCTGACGTGTTACCCGAATATTTCCGATTTGCGCCGATTGTACCTGAATTGCCCCGGGATTTTGGCGCACGCGATCGGATTGTGGCGCATCGGCGCTGACATGCACGCGACGGAAATCGGGGGGCGTGGTCAAACGAAAACCCGACGGATTCGGAAAAACCGCCGCATTTAAGACAAAAAATGTGTAGCGAAAATTACACTTACCTTCACCAGGTATAGGCCGGGGAACTTCAGCGCAGCAGCACCACCTGGTGGACGGCGGAGGAACTACCTTAGTGAATCCCGGCGGGACCCGAATCCACCGCAGAGAACACGCCGCTGGATCGCGAACGGACCGGGTAAGTAAATCTGCCCCAATGTATCAGATTCGGCCCCTGATTTCATTTTTAAGCCAAAAATTCTCTTCCTTATACACCCCAACAAGAGAGATTGCGTTGAATAAATGCTTGGTGCATTTCAAGGGGAGAGTAAAGTTTAGGCAATATTTGACTAAAACGTGGCAGATATGGCATCAAAATGTACAAAATGTGTCTGGCTATGCTGTGACAGCCGGTTATATTGCCCATGTTGTTATTGGTCTTGTTTTGTAGATTCAGTCTGCAATGATATGTTCATTCTCATATTATGCATGCTGCCACCTAGTGGTCAAAGTTTTTATTGTTTGATCATTTGCTTGCTGTATCTTTAAGATAGCTATTCCATCATGCACTGTTGCCCAGTTGCTCCTCCTCTTTCTGTGACATCACTTCCTCCTTCTTCATGCTGTCCTCCATTTGTGACTGTTGCAGACATATTCATCTTCACTGTGCAGTAGCAATGTGTTTTGACCGCATGGCATGTCATTTCTAAGGTAAAGCTATTAAACTGAACCTAAAGCACATCCATTGCATCCTTCCTTCATGCAAATGGCAACGCTGTGGAATGAATGTCAGTGAGTTCTACTATCTAGCATCCAGTTTATACGGAGACTGCACTCATAACCTATCAGGGTATTCTCCAACGTATATCTGTGGCAGAATAGTCAAAACAGCTGAATCTGCAGTTCCTGCAAGATCCACACATAGTCTGCAAGCAAGCATAGAGCTATCCACCATCTTAGCAGCACGTTGCTTCCTCACCATTGTGAACAAGCTGCAACCCCATCTTAAAGAGACAGTACCACATTGACAAGGATTAACATGTCCACAAAAAGCTCTATGAAATCCTCTGTCACTGCACCTAGCAAAGTGCACCATGTTACCAGGTGCACAGATGTGCAAGATACAGAGTTCGTGTTCCAGGAAGAACAAATCGTATGATCTAAACGTGTTACCAAACCCACACAAAAGATCAGAGAGAACTTTGATGTAATTAAGGAAGAGTGCTGTGATAATCTTGATGATTTATGGCAAAGAATTGAACACCGTGTAGCAGCCATCTCACGCTATGACAGTGACGCAGCCAAATTAAGCACAACATTAATTCGCTTATCTACCGCCTATGTCTGCAAAGTACATCACATTCCTGAGTAATACAGAATTAGATGATGCCATAGTAGAGCTAGCCAAGAGAGAGACTTTACTTCATACACAGGATACCATAGTAAAAGATGGCAAAAATAAGGCAGAAGTTCGGATTGCACATTTGCAAGAAGTAAGATCTCACCGGTCCACTTCAACCAAACATACACTATCTTCTTCCAGAACCTCCCGCTCCAGTAGGTCTGCATTACACGACAAGCTTATAGAAATCCGTGCTGATGCAGAGGAAGCTAGTGTCAGAAGTTCATTTGTCAAGAAAGAAGCAGAAATGGTGAAAAGACAAGCGGACAAACTGAAAATTCTCCAAATGGAAAAGGAGGAAGCAGCCGCCTTAGCCAAGTTAAAGGTTCTTGAGCAAGCATTAGTCCAAGTTACCGACCATGACTGGTCCATTCCGGAAGAAGTGGAAGGCCCAGATGACCGCACTGCCAACTATGTGCTAAAACAATCATCTCCAGCACAATTTCAAACCTACCACACGGCCGTGCCTGTGAAGTATTAGATGTTGCCAGCTACCCAGAACAGGGTCATTTCTAGCATCACGCATCGGATCATCCTGAGACTAAACCTTTATGCTACCTCATTTAATCCTGATTCATCTCCGCCCGATATGGCAGAGAATCTACATGTCCCGAGGATGTTGCAAGGTAATCTGGTGACACAAGGTGGGAGATCAGATATGTCGGACTTCGCCAGATATATGATGCGCAGAGAACCGATAAACATTAGTCTCTCAAAGTTTGACGACCATGCTGAAAACTATAGAGCCATGAAATCCACCTTTGAAGCAGTTATGAATGATCTTAACCTCACTGCCAAGGAAGAGCTCAACTTGCTAGTTGAGTGGCTAGGCCTTGATTCTGCAGAACGTGTAAAGACATTGAGAACAGTTCATGTGGGCCACTCACCAGAAGGTCTTGCTGCAGCATGGGAAAGACTTGGGAATATCTTCCCAAAGATCACCAACAAGGACAACCGCAAGCTTCAAGACCTAAGCGACCTATTAAAGGAATTGGAGTTAGCCAAAACAGATCCACGTCTGTCATGACTGAGTTACCTTGATACGGCTCACAGTGTTAACCCAATAGTGTCCAAGCTACCATATGGCATGCAAGAAAAATGGGCAGATCTGGGCTCCAGGTACAAAAGAGAACACAATGGGGCAGATTTACTTACCCGGTGGATTCGGGTCTTCCGGCGATTCACTAAGGCAGTTCCTCCAACGTCCACCAGGTGTCGCTACTGCACTGAAGTCCACCGAGGTCCGCCGGAGTTCACGATCCTATTCCTGGTGAAGGTAAGGGCGTGTCCAGCGACACTTTTTTTTTAATGCGGCGGTTTCTCTGAATCTGTTGGGTTTTCGTTCGGCCACGCCCCCAATTTCCGTCACGTGCACGCCGGCGCCGATTCGCCAAAATCCGAACGTGTGCGCCAAAAACCCGGGGCAATTCAGGGAAAATCGGCGCAAATCGGAAATATTCGGGTAACACGTCAGGAAAACGCGAATCGGGCCCTTAGTAAATGACCCCCAATGTGTCTTTTCCACCCTTCTCCTGCTTTTCCAGATTCATCAGCGACCAAGCTCGGAAGAAGAATGATCCCAGTTTTGACTTCACAGAGTATCCCAGGGAGAAGAAAATAAAATAGCAGAGCATGCAGACGATCTATTGTTCTTTGTGTCTAAACCCAGGATCTCAATACCTAATCTCATGGAACAATTAAAAGAATACCACCAAGTATCCAACTTTAAAATAAATTTTGCTAAATCCGAGGCATTAGCGGTAAATATCCCCCATGAAGATTTAAGAGGGTTGGAGGAGTCGTTCCCCTTTGATTGGCCAGAAAATGGACCTGCATACTTGGGAATTAAACTTACATCTAATCTAAGAGAGATGTACAAGATGAACTAGCTCCCAATGATTAATGCCATTAAATCAGACTGTGAAAAGTGGAATATGGGTAGATTCTCATGGTCAGGACGGTGCGCTATATTTAAAATGAATGTATTACCCAGGGTTCTATATATGTACCAAGCCTTTCCGATTAGACTACCGGGAACTTTTTTCCAGCTAATAGCATCTAGACAACAAAAATTCATATGGGCAGGGAAAAAAATTATATTAAAAAAAGATATATCATATTATAGAGCGACCCTCTTGGTCAGGGTAATAGACTGGTGTAAAAATACGAAAAATAAATTATGGGTCATGTTGGAGCAAATTTTTTCAGCAGTATCTTTATCTAGTGTACCCTGGATTGAAAAAAAAATATACTATTCAACTATTATAACATCCAACAATGGGGGCAACTTTAAGGTTGTGCTTAAATACCAACATATTCAGTTATGTACTTATTCAGTTGAATAATCCCAAATTTTCACTCGGATTAGACTATACAGTTTTTAAGAAATGGAACTTGATGGGAGTAAATAGAGTGCAGCATTTTCGAAATGGTCTAAGATGGTGGGAACCAAATGATATGGTAGAAGTTTGGGGGGTGAGAACATTAACACAGTGGAGAGCACTCTTTCTGTGTGCATATTTGGACTCACTCCCACGACTAGAAAATTTTGAAAATGAATGCTCTGACTTTGAAAAATTATGCTCAAGTATAGAACCAGTACAACATCCCTTATCTAAAATTTACAATATACTACTTAGAGTAACGAATCATACACTCACCGGCCACTTTATTAGGTACACCTGTCCAACTGCTCATTAACACTTAATTTCTAATCAGCCAATCACATGGCGGCAACTCAGTGCATTTAGGCATGTAGGCATGGTCAAGACAATCTGCTGCAGTTCAAACCGAGCATCAGTATGGGGAAGAAGGGTGATTTGAGTGCCTTTGAACGTGGCATGGTTGTTGGTGCCAGAAGGGCTGGTCTAAGTATTTCAGAAACTGCTGATCTACTGGGATTTTCACGCACAACCATCTCTAGGGTTTACAGAGAATGGTCCGAAAAAGAAAAAACATCCAGTGGGCGGCATCCAGTTGATGCCAGAGGTCAGAGGAGAATGGGCAGACTGGTTTGAGCTGATAGAAAGGCAACAGTGACTCAAATCGCCACCCGTTACAACCAAGGTAGGCAGATGAGCATCTCTGAACGCACAGTACGTCAAACTTTGAGGCAGATGGGCTACAGCAGCAGCAGACCACACCGGGTGCCACTCCTTTCAGCTAAGAACAGGAAACTGAGGCTACAATTTGCACAAGCTCATCGAAATTGGACAGTAGAAGATTGGAAAAACGTTGCCTGGTCTGATGAGTTTCGATTTCTGCTGCGACATTCGGATGGTAGGGTCAGAATTTGGCATCAACAACATGAAAGCATGGATCCATCCTGCCTTGTATCAACGGTTCAGGCTGGTGGTGGTGGTGTCATGGTGTGGGGAATATTTTCTTGGCACTCTTTGGGCCCTTTGGTACCAATTGAGCATAGTTGCAATGCCACAGCCTACCTGAGTATTGTTGCTGACCATGTCCATCCCTTTATGACCACAATTTACCCAACATCTGATGGCTACTTTCAGCAGGATAATGCGCCATGTCATAAAGCTGGAATCATCTCAGACTGGTTTCTTGAACATGACAATGAGTTCACTGTACTCAAATGGCCGCCACAGTCACCAGATCTCAATCCAATAGAGCATCTTTGGGATGTGGTGGAACGGGAGATTTGCAGCTAAGAACAGGAAACTGTGCAGCTGACAAATCTGCGGCAATTTGTGTGATGCCATCATGTCAATATGGACCAAAATCTCTGAGGAATGCTTCCAGCACCTTCTTGAGGCAGTTCTGAAGGCAAAAGGGGGAGTGTATACTCCCTACATTTACAAGGAAATGGGAAAGGGAACTGCTAATTAATTTGTCGGTGGAACAATGGGGGCGTATTTTTGAGTTTTCATATATATCCCTTACCAACTCTACATTTCAAGAAAGTAATTATAAATTAGTAGCACAGTGGTATCAGATACCTAAAAAAATTAATTCTATTTTTCCAGAGGTTAGTCCACAGTGCTGGAGATGTGAACCGGAGGAGGGATCATATGTTCATATTTTTTGGTCTTGTCCCTTACTATTACCATTTTGGAAAAAAGTACAGCACATAATTCAACAGAATTAACTTTCCATTCGAACCAGCTTTTGTTTTGCTTCAACACAGTGAAATTCATAAACAGACATATAAGATAAGATAAGATAAGATAAGATAATCCTTTATTAGTCCCACAGTGGGGAAATTCACAGCGTTACAGCAGCAGAGAGGGTACAGAGAATATTAGGGATAAATGAACAAAAAGAAAATGGGGATAAAAAGACAAAAAAGAGACAAGCAATGATCGTCAGTTTGATGTTTAGTCTGTGGATGGGACCTGCAGGGACTGGTTAGGTGGGGGGCGCAGGTTACTTCTGTTTGGGCCTTGTTTGTTGAACAGCCTGATGGCAGCGGGGAGGAAGGACTTACGATAACGCTCCCTCTCACACTTGGGGTGAAGCAGTCGGTCACTGAATGTGCTCCCCAATGCCACCACAGTCTCATGCAAGGGATGGGAGCTATTCTCCAGAATAGACTTCAACTTACACAGTGTCCTCCTCTCAGCTATATTAGATCTTTATTAAGATTTGTTTTGATAGAAGCACGCACATGTATTCCTATCTTATGGAAACAAACACAAGCACCATCAATATCCTTCTGGCTTTTGAGAGTGAATGATATTATGCATATGGAAGAAATAAATGACTTTAGTTGCAAAAGGGGCAAAAGATAGATTTGATGCTACATTGGATAGATGGATAAGGTTTAGAAATTCAGAGCAATGCATTACCCTGATGGCAAGTGATACTGAATAGGGGCTGGGAAAAAGGGTAATGAGAGTACTGCCAGAGCATGGATGGGTTTAGAGTGTAAAAAAGGTAAATGTTGAAGGAGGAGGTAGTGGGAACGGGGAGGGGGAATTCTCTTTTTCTTTTCCTTGGTATGGCTTTGTGTATGAATTGTAGTGTAGAGTTGTATTTTTATGTTTATTGTATTTTCTTGTATTTGTATATTGTGTTCTTTTTTTTCTGTTTTTTATGTCATGGGAATCATCTTAAAAATGTTAAATAAATGAAAATTTCAAAAAAGAAAAAAAAAGAAAGCAGACATTCTCTGTGTACAAGAGACCCACTTCTCAAGCAGACACCTCCCCAAGCTATCTCATCAGAGATTTACCACTATTATAGCTTCTACTTTCACAAACAAAACGTTTCAACATAGAGAAACAAATAATCGACCCAGAAAATCGTTATATAATTCTAGTCTTTACAATGAACAATCTTCAGTATACATTAGTCAACACATATGCTCCAAACAAAAAAACAGGTTGCTTTTACTAGGAAACTTTTCAAACTGATTGCAAAGGAGAAAAAAGGATCTCTAATTGTTGCCGGAGATTTCAATGCAATCTGTGACCGCTCTCTCGCAAAGTTGGCCTTAACACATAGGTCCTTTACTTTAAAGAACCTAACTTGGTCTTACAATCTCTACGATATCTAGAGACTCCACCATAGTGGAGAGAGAGATTATACTTTCTACTCCAGTAGACATAGGAGCCATTCCTGCATAGACCACATCTTTATAAATAGATCCTTGTTAGACAGAGCAGAAAATACTTGCATTAGAGATATTAGGTGGTCTGACCACTCTGCCATCTCACTTACAGACAACTTATCGTCTCATAGGGACTATGTATGGAGGGCCAGCACATCTATAATTAATAACTCTAAATACACCTCAAGGCTAACAAGAGCCTTAGTAGAATATTTTAAATTCAACACCAGGGATCAAATGAGTCAGTTTTCAGTATGGATAGCTCATAAAGTCTATATTGGGGGAGAAATTACTAAACTGCAAATTATAGCAAGCAAAAAGAGGTAGAGAGACATTATCTCCATACACCATAAAATACATTCACTTGAGCAACAAAATAAAAACAACCCCTCCCAGACCGTAGCTAACGAAATCACCCTAGAAAGGAACCACCTGAGGACCCTCCTCCTTCAAAAATATGCCCACCAACACAAATTGCTGCAAACAAAATACTACTCACAAGGTCAAAAGGCAGGAGCTTTACTGGCTCGTAGTCTCAAACAAAAATCACAGAAAAGCAAAATTCCCTATGTCTTTCACCTCTCCACAGGGGAAAAAGTTATTTCCCTCAGAGGTATAATTGAAGCCTTCAAAGCATACTATACAAGTTTGTACAATCTAGCCAGTGACCCTTCCACGATCCAGCCCACTCAAGAAATGATAAATTCTTTTCTAGAGAAAACAATACTACCCAAAGCCACTCCAGAACAATTGGAAGCTGTTAATCGACCATTAACCCTTGAAGAAATCAAGGAGGCCATTAAATCGACCCCCTCTGGCAAGGCTGCTTACTTTAAAAAAATTGCAGATACCATTGTACCCCACATGAAAAATGCCTTTGATTTGGCCTTTTCCTCTGGTGAGCTCCCAAAAGATATGCTTGCAGCACTCATAATTACCATTCCCAAATCAGGCAAACCCCTTATACCCGAGCCAATTTCAGACCTATTTCATTGCTTAATAGCGACATTAAAATTTATGCCAAAATCTTAGCTAGAAGACTCGAGCCTCTCATTCCACAATTAGTTAAAAATTATCAAGTGGGATTCACACCGGGGAGACAAGCTCCGGACAATACCAGGAGTATTATTACTTTAATGCAGTTCTGTGAACATCATAACATCCCATCAACATTTATGACTGTAGACGCCGAGAAGGCATCAAATGGTCCTACGCCTTCTCGGCACTCACCAAATTTGGGCTGACAGGCACCATACTTACAGCAATAAAATCTTTATACTCTCACCCGACGGCCCGGGTTTATACAAACTGGTTACTCTCCAGTGAATTTGTCCTTTCTAATGGAACGAGATAGGGATGCCCTCTCTCCCCCTCTTTTTCGTTTTATCTATAGAACCGTTAGCTGAACTCATAAGATCAGATCCCAATTTCACTGGCATTAAAACAGGTAGCATGGAACACAAAATTGTGTTATTCGCCGACGACATAATAATGATATCCACCAACCCCACCCAATCCCTCCCCTCTATATTCAACATAATTCAGGAATATGGTGCAGTTTCCTATTATAAAATGAACTCCTACAAGTCTCCAAGCAACTAATGTACCTTAAAAGAAGCTTCCCTCTAGACTGGAAATCCTCCTCAGTGCTTTATCTCGGGATACATCTCACAACACCCACATATAAACTGTATGAGGCCAAATTCACCCCATAGACACTGACCCCGCTAACTATTCCAAATCAATTTTGTCCTGGTTTGGAAGAATAGCGGCATATAAAATGCTGGTTCTACCACGCCTTTTATACCTGTTCAGAACAATACCGATACATATCCCCAGCTCTTTCTTCTCCTCCGCCAACTCCCAGTTAAGGAAATTCATATGGCAAACCAAACACCCTAGAGTGGCACTGCACACTCTAACAAGACACAAAAAAAAAGGCGGTCTTAGTCTGCCAGACGTACGAGACTACTATATATCGGCAATCACAGACCAATTGACAGGCTGGTGGAGAAACTCCACAGAGAAAGCTTGGGTGCTTCTAGACACTTATCTGAACCACAACAGGGCACTTAAAAATAGACTGGTAGCCGCAATGTGGAATATAACTCCCCCTTTATCACAATATTCAGCCATTAACACGTCAGACTGGGTGTTCAAACACCTACTAATGTTAGCTAATCAAGAACAAGCACCCATTCTATATTCCCAGATTCCTATTTCCTTTTTAGAAACCCAATTACCAGACCTTAATCTGCCGAATTGGGGGAAAGATAGGGGGAAGTCTGCATCCAAGATGCACTCTCTGACTCTGACTTACTGCCCTTATCAGAGCTAAAGAACAACCATTAAACTTACCAGCAAATGAAATTGTCC
Organism: Engystomops pustulosus; assembly: GCF_040894005.1. NCBI lineage: Eukaryota > Metazoa > Chordata > Amphibia > Anura > Leptodactylidae > Engystomops > Engystomops pustulosus. The sequence goes on from NC_092421.1 coordinate 46,769,577, forward strand.
CTTATCTAAGAATCAGACATTTTCTATCACAACATATGGATAAGCAGCCAATGATGAATCAGCCCCTACTGAAATTTTTTATGACACATCCAAAACTAAGAAAGACTAAAATGCTCGAGTGCTCGTTACTCGAGTCAATCTTTTTCCGACGCTCGAGTGCTCGTTTCGAATAACGAACCCCATTGAAGTCAATGGGAGACTCGAGCATTTTTCAAGGGGACCAAGGCTCTGCACAGGGAAGCTTGCCCAAACACCTGGAAACCTCAGAAAATGATGGAAACACCACGGAAATGGACAGGAAACAGCAGGGGCAGCATGCATGGATGCCTCTGAGGCTGTCTAATTGCACCATTAAAGGGCAACAGCATGGTGATGACAGAGTGATCGAGTGAGGCGAGATAGCATTTAAAACACCCAATAATTGACCCTGACACTATAGGGGATGGCATGCGGAGACAGCGGCAGGCTAGAGAGTGGCATACCCTAAATGGACTCAGGCTTCAAACCAATTTAAAAAATTCCATATGGCGAGGATAACGTGTAGCACTTTACGTATCAGTATTTGGCCTGGTTATGGCGGCAGAGAGGAACCAAATGAGGTGAGCAAGAAGCGCTGAAATGATTCCCTATGTGAAAAAACGGTTGACGGTATATTTAGTCGATAACACAGCATGGCGGCGACAGAGTGACCAAGTTCCATAACGTATCTGGTGAAACACCCCAAAAATTTGCCTGACAAGGCCCGTTTGCTAAGGATACGACATGTGGAGGCAGCTATGGAGACAACGTCTGTAGGTTGCTATGGAGACAACGTGTGGAGACGGCGTGTGGAGGCAGCTGTAGAGACGGCATCTGGAGGCTGCTATAGAGACGACGTGTGGAGGCAATGGGGACGGTTATGGCACCCGAGGTGGACGTAAGGAAGTGAGAAAAGAGGAGTGAAAAGGTAGATTTTAGAGGTGAAAGGTTATAGGTTGTGGGTTGAAGGTTGCTGCAGTTCAAACGATGTTAGTTGGATCTTGGGATGGAGCTGGCGGTCTGCTGCCAGACGAGCTTTCGCCAGTCCAAGCCCCTGCCTCTTGGCTCCTCCCCACCCAATATGGGCCTGGGGGCCAGAAGCGTTTACTTTGAAAAAATTATAATTTTCAAAGCAGGGGGGGTCGTTTGAATATTTCTTCTAAAAATAATGGAATAGCATAAAGGTTCTATTTTTTATTATTTTTGGACATGGTTCCATGATTAAGAGCGACAGTATGGGGCATCCATATTGCGCTGCTATGATTGCAACCTCAGGTCTCCAGCATGGCGGCGACAGATGGGCCAAGTTCCATTATGTATCTGGTGAAACACCCGAAAATTCTGCCTGACACATCTCGTTGCTAAGGGGACGATGTGCTGTATTTCCTCCTGCGCTCCAGCGTCTGGGGTATAGACAGTTGAACGCTGCACATGGAAACATTGGTGGATGCTGTGGAGGATTGTGGAGGCGAAATGGACAGGAAACACAGGGGCAGCATGCATGAATGCCTCTGAGGCTGCCTAATATTGGGATGGAGCTGGCGATCTGCCGCTGTTAGGCGAGCTTTCTTCTGTCCAAGCCCCTGCCTCTCGGCTCCTCTCCACCCAAAATGGGCCTTGGGGCCAGAAGCGTTTAAGTTGAAAAAATTATAATTTTCAAAGCAGGCGGGGGCTACAAACAGCACTTCTAAGAACCTTTTGTATAAGGTCAAGTGAAGTACTGTTCTTATAAGTAATTGGCTTGGTTATGGCGGGTGAGGGGAATGTAAACAGAGGCGCAAGAAGCGCTGAAATAATATCGGTAAATGATAAAAGTTTGCCAGTATATTTTGTGGATAACACAGCAGGGTGGCGACAAAGTTAACAAGTTTGATGTGGAAGCCATGAAAACAACCCAAAATTCTGCCTGACACAGCTCGTTTGCTAAGGGGACGATGTATGGAGGCAACTATATGGACGACTTTTGGAGGCAGCTATGGAGATGATGTGGGTAGGTAGCAATGGAGACAACATGTGGAGGTAGCTATAAAGATGACGTGTGGAGGCTGCTATGGAGACAATTAAATTTGGATAGTGCCTGTATGTGGCAGTCCAAAAAAAAGTTTTCAAACCAGAGGACCGGGTAGGTGGCCCTCCAGAAAAATTAATTACATAGTGTACCTGTATGTGGCACTCCCAAAATTTGTTTAAAACAGAGGACTGGGTAGGTGGCCCTCCAGAAAAATTAAATACATAGAGTACTATAGCTAGAGCCAGTTGGCCCTGTTAAAAAATAGCCAGTTTCCTCTGCTTTCGTGTACAAAGAGGAGGAGAAGGAGGAAAATGAGGAGGAGGAGTGCATAAGTTATTCAGGTTGAGCTTCCTTCACCTGGTGGAGAATGGAAATCCTGAGAAATCCAGGCTTTATTTATCTTGATAAGCGCCAGCCTGTCAGCGCTGTCAGTCGACAGGCGTGTATGCTTATCGGTGATGATGCCACCAGTTGCACTGAAAACCCGCTCAGACAACACGCTAGCGGCAGGGCAGACAAGAACCTCCAAGGCGTATAGCGCCAGTTCGTGCCACATGTCCAGCTTTGAAACCCAGTAGTTGTAGGGAGCTGTGTGATCATTTTGGACGATTGTATGGTCAGCTACGTACTCCCTCACCATCTTTCTGTAAAGATCAGCCCTACTCTGCCGATACTGGGGACAGGTGACAGTGTCTTGCTGGGGTGACATAAAACTGGCAAAGGCCTTGTAAAGCGTACCCCTGCCAGTGCTGGACAAGCTGCCTGCTCGCCTACTCTCCCTCGCTACTTGTCCCACAGAAATATGCCCTCTGCCACTAACGCTGTCAGAATTCATGCTGGTATTCATGCATTCTCACACTCCTTTCCTCTCCAGGGATGAGAGTGGAAAGATTTTGCTTGTACCGTGGGTCCAGGAGAGTGAATACCCAGTAATCGGTGCTGGAATAAATTCTTTGAACGCGAGGGTCATGGGATAGGCAGCCTAGCATGAAATCTGCCATATGCGCAGGAATTCACTCCCCTCACTGGCCTGACTGTCCATTTCCTGCTTCTCCAACTCCTCCAACTCCTCTTCTGCCCCTACATGCTGAACAGTGAAGGACTGAACAATGCTCCCCTCTTCTGTCTCGCCAACATTCTCCTCCTCTTCCTCCTCATCCTCCTCCACCTTCTCCGATATGCGCTGATAAACAGACCTGAGGGTGCTTTGGCTATCAACAAGGGAATCTTCTTCCCCCGTCTCTTGTGATGAGCGCAAAACTTCCGACTTCATGCTGACCAGAGAGTTTTTCAACAGGCCAAGCAGCGGGAAGGTGAGGCTGATGATGGCGGCATCGCCACTGACCATCTGTGTTGACTCCTCAAAGTTACTCAGCACCTGACAGATATCAGACATCCACGTCCACTCCTCATTGTAGACTTGAGGAAGCTGACTGACCTGACTACCAGTTCTGGTGGAAGTTGACATCTGGCAGTCTACAATCGCTCTGCGCTGCTGGTAAACTCTGGATAACATGGTTAATGTTGAATTTCACCTCGTGGGCACATCGCAAAACAGTCGGTGAGCGAGCAGTTGGAGGCGGCGCTGCACTGCCCTGAGAGTGGGAGCATCTGTGCTGGACCTACTGAAATGCGCACAGATGCGGCGCACCTTCAAGAGCAAATCAGACAGATTGGGGTATGTCTTGAGGAACCGCTGAACATGGCATGGCACATGTGTCAGTCTGCCGATTTGCAGAGCCGCCACCAGGTTTTATCGCCTAGGCTCAGCAGTTTGAGCACCGCCTGCTGTCGCTTAGTGACGGCACTGCTGCTGTGCCTAGAGCTACCGACTGATGGCGCCATGCCCACGGATGGTAATTCGGAGGAGGAGGTGGAGGAGGGGTGGGAGGAGGAATCAAAGTAGGCCTGAGAGACCTGGACCGAGGTAGGCCTCTTAATCCTCGCCGTCGGCAGTGGGATGGCACATCTGGAAAAGTAGTGGCGGCTGGGGACCCAATACCGAGGGGCGGCCGCCGCCATGAGGTTGTGAAAGGCCTCAGTCTCTACCAGCCTATAGGGCAGCATCTCCAGGCTGAGTAATTTGGAGATGTGGACATTGAGGGCTTGGGCGTGTGGGTGGGTTGCACTGTATTTCCTCTTGCGCTTCAGCGTCAGGGGTATAGACAGCTGAACGCTGCGCATGGAGTCATTGGTGGATGCTGTGGAGGATCGTGGAGGCGAAGATGTGGTTTTTGCACGGGAGGTGTTTGGGCCTGGGTCCTGGGCAGGGGGCTGACTAGTAGAGGCAGCAGATGACACAGGGGAAGGAGCAGTGGAGTTCCCGGCCAGAGGTGAACGGCCTTGGTTCCATTGAATGGGGTGTTTAGCATTCATATGCCTGCGCATACTGGTGGTGGTTAAGCTGGTAGTGGTGGAACCCCTGCTGATCCTGGTGTGGCACAGGTTGCACACCACAGTCCGTCGGTCATCCGGTGTTTCTATAAAGAACCTCCAGACTTCAGAAAATATAGCCCTCGACAAGGGAGCTTTACTTCGTGAAACATTTGCCGCTGATGCACCAGCTCTGGCCCTGCCTCTCCGTCTGGCCCCACCTCTGCCTCTTCCAACCTGTTCTCGTCGAGGACTCGCCTCCGTCTCAGAAGCACTGTGTTCACCCGGCCTATCAACCCAGCTTGGGTCTGTCACCTCATCATCCTCCGATCCCTCAGTCTGCACCCCCATCGGACTTCCTGCCCTGACAACAACTTCACCACTGTCTGACAACCGTGTCTCCTCATCGTCCGACACCTCTTTACACACTTCTTCCACTACGTCAACAATGTCATCATCACCCACAGACTGCGCTATTCTCTGCTTTATTCATGGGGGTACCAATCTGTCCACCAACATCATTGCATGTAGAATTAGATGCTGCAAAGTCTACTTCTTTTCCACTGGTGGCAATCATTTTATCCCCAACCACTTGGATCATTCCGTCCAGTTTGAGAACTAAAAAATTGGACATAAATATAAGTTGTCCTAAATTGGAAGATTGAATAGATCCTGAGCACTGGTAAATTAATGTGCCAAATAGTATTCATGTTAGGAGAAGTCAAAATATCTGCTGCTTTTATTCTACATGGTCCACGTGGGCGACTTTCAAGGACTCACCTGCTCTTGCTACCTGGATTTCATCTGGTGTTACTCCTTGAGTGATTGCGCAGATCATTATCCTTGAAAACTATTAGTCTCACTATAACCTATACCTATTACTCCCGCTGAACATGATGTGGTACGGGACTCGGCATATCTATAATTCAACTGTTGTATGTATGCTTGTATGAATGTAAATGTGTTTGTTTAATGTATTGTTATTTAGTCTTGATGCATTGTCACCATAATCTCAATTTATATGCTACAAGTTATTCATCCAAATGTATGTATTCTTATGCTTTATACGGCACACTACTCAGAGATGCGACTTAATGTATCAGGTCATTTTGTATGTGCCATAATGTTTTCTTAATGTTTTATTATTGTTTTACTGGATTGTCCAAGTAATAAGCTCTGTACAATGTATAATGTGCTTTGTACGTTTCAATAAATGTTTATTGACCATAAAATATCTGCTGCTTCACCATACAACAATTATAAGAATTAAATGAACAGGGTAAAGTTGTACACTATGTGCTTTTTATAAGAGGGTTATTATTGTGGTGAATGTGAGTGTGAATCTTTGTAAACATTTATACAGTTATTTTCTTAGTAAAAAAATGGAGGGGTCAGGCATTAGCATAAATGTATTCCAAATTATTCTTGAAGAATTTTTAGACCTCATTGACATTGAGTTAGCTACACAAATGCTAATTCACAGCCCCTTTGCCATACTTTGGGCACGTTCACAGTATGGTAAGGAACCGTGCATGTACCAGGTCCTATTACTGCCCATATTGCGACATTGCTATTTACATTGGTAGTGTTAGCGGTTGTATGCATGAGGCCTTTTTCTGAAAACAGACGTCAAAAGGACGTAACAAAGATGAAATGGATACAACTGGATACAAGTGTTTGGATACAACTGCAGGATAGTCCTTGAATGTATCACCAGATCTAAATGTAAAGCTTAGATATCTAATAAATCTAAAGCTTTATTTGAGCATTGATAAAACAGATTATATTGCAAATAAAATGGCTACTGTAAGTTAATTAAGTCAAGAACAAAATTTGCTTTGTAGCAACTTTGTAGCAACTTTATTCCCCACACCAATAGTGGCTATGCACCAGCCCTACTGCTTTATCATGATCTATGATGCTGTAATATTTTCACATATCATGGTTCTACTGTCCTGTAGATCTGTGTTTGGTTTGGAGCTCATCAAAGAATCCCTTGAAGCATAGTATTAAACCTACTGTAAAGGAAACCACAGATGACCCAGAAAAAAGACCACCACATGTAACATATAATACAGACCAAAGTTACATCTGCATTACTATAGAATATGAAATTATCAGCACAATAAAGCTTTATTTTTACAATCACATGCATGCTTCTAGTCTGTTTATACGACGTTCAAGATCTTGCAATGAAACTGGTCTGTTGACTGCAGAGATAAAAACAAAGCAATAACAATAAGGATTATAGACAAATGTTGCTTAAAGGGGTATTCCCACGAATACAAGTTTCTTAAATGTACTAAGGATAACAAAATACTACATTCTCTAATTCACTATTATTAACAAAAATGCAGCATTTCACAGATATGTCTCTATCAGTTCTGCTGTACAGAATTTCAGTTTCCCCTAGACACGACCCAGTAACCTCTGACTTAGGGTCGGGTGGCTGCCATATTGGATGAGCTTGTGCAGATGAGATCTGTCTGTCCCTGCTGTGAGTCTGTAGCCACGCCCCCTGCACGGATCTCAGAGACACTCACTGATTCACATGGCGAGCAGAGAGAGAAGCTGCAAACTACAAGCTACAAGGAGATAAATTTTCCGGGGGATGGGGGAGGCAGGCACGCACATATCTGTAGGATGTAGCAGAGCTCACAGTGTAAAGGTCTGTCAGCCTCTGTGTAATCATCTCATGCATCTCTGATCTGTCTCATCTCTGTGTCAGTGTGTTAGCACAATATACATATACACCGGAGGGCGTGGTCTCGGCATGCAGAGAGAGTAGACGCACGCAGCCAGAGCTCCCGCCAACCGGACAACTTAAAGTGCCACCATGGTGCCCAAATACAAGGAGACCCCAGGAATGAGTAAGGGGAGGCAGCAGAAGCCCACCGCGAAGCCTGCGGTACACCCTGCAAACACTCTGCCACGGTACCTCCGCTCCAGGACTGAGACTGCTGCCGGGGCAGGGAAAATGGCTGCCACCTCCACGTGCGCTCCACAAGCTGTGAGTGATTGTCACCTGAGCTCGCAGCCGCCGGCAGCTGAACCTGCCCGTGGCAGGCCTCCTTCTCCTTTGCCGGCTCAAACATCTTCCTGGCCGAAAATCAGCACGACTACCCCGGCTGGGGAAGGCAGCGCGAACTGAGGCACAGGGACACAAACAGCTACAGACACTTAAAACACAATGGGGCAAATTTACTTACCCGGTCCATTCACGATCCAGCGGCACATTCTCTGCGCTGGATTCGGGTCCGGCCGGGATTCATTAAGGTAGTTCCTCTGCCGTCCACCAGGTGGCACTGCTGCGCTGAAAAGCATCGGAACGCACTGGAGTTCACCGAGCCGGGCTGAGTGAAGGTAAGTGCAAGCTCCGCGACAGATTTTTTTTTAAAAATGCGGCTGTTTTTCCGAATCTGTCGGGTTTTCGTTCGTCCACACCCCCCGATTTCCGTCGTGTGCATGCCAGTGCCGATGCGCCACAATCCGATCGCGTGCGCCAAAATCCCGGGGCAATTCAGGGGAAATCGGCGCAAATCGAAAATATTCGGGTAACACGTCGGGAAAACGCGAATCGGGCCCTTAGTAAATTACCCCCAATGGCTATTTAAACTGTTCTGCTCCTCCCCTTCCTCCTATTGGTGCATTGGCACTGTCATTAAACAAAGCAGTAACAAAGTGGAAATTCACCCTAGTATTCTACATCCATTATCCCTTACATGGCAGCAAGGGTGGCCTTATGTGTGCAGTAACGCAAGTTGCAGGGGCCATCCCTGGTGGCATGCATCCCCGGGGAGCATGCAGGAGCGCGGTGGGAAATATATTTCTTATTTGGTAAGATGGAGTACTAAATCCATCTTTTGTCTGGCCGTGTTTCCAGAAAATTTACAGAAAGACACTCATATCTGGCTTGTCATTAAGACCTGCGGTTCCCAGGGCTCCTGTCCTTAAGATCCATCTGCCCTCTTTTTGCAGAAGCGTGCGCTGCCTATCCCCTCCTTTTTTCATGACAGGGACACGTTCAATACCTGTGATTTTAAGAGATCATGGGTCTGAATCATGGTGCGTCCTAACATGTTCTATTAACCTCGGAGCCCCGTTACCTGTCATCTTCATCTTCCTTATGGTCTTCCCAATATAAAATCTTTCGCATGTGCATGAGATCACATAGACCAAAAAATCTGTCCTACAAGTGATGAGTTGTTTAACTTTAATCTTCTGCCCTCCACACTGGAATTTCTTGGTTTTAATGAATTGTGAACAATAATTGCAATTCCCGCATGGGTAGTTGCCTTTTGGGGCACTCTTCTCCAACCAATTATCAGCCTTCGGATCTAATCCGCTGGTGACTAACTCGGATTTGATAGTTCTTCCTCTACGGAAGGTGATTAGGGGGCCTCTGGCTGCTGTTTTGCTCAGTTCTCTATCATTTTCTATGATGTGCCAGTTAGATTTTATTGCTTTTTTAATCATTTCCGCTTGCGTGTAGGTAAACGAAAAAATGAATCTTTCTTCCTTCAGCATTTTACTTTTTGTTCGTGTTGTCTTGACTGTATGTCTTAATTCCCTGTTCTTTTGCACCCTTTGGAAAGCTTCCTCTATTAGTATGTCATGGTACCCTCTAGAGGATAATTTTTTTTTAGCTCTTGTGATTGGACTGCAAACCCTTCGTCTGTATTATTAATGCGTGAGACTCTCACAAATTGGCCGTACGGTATGGCTTTTTTAATGTAATGTGGGTGGTAGCAGTGGTAATGGAGTAGTGCATTTTTTGCCGCGTGGGAGAAGAGCCCCATTCTTTATGGAGTCCATGCCCGGAACCCCGGAGCTGCCTCCGACTCCGTGGATGTCTCAGTACCAGGCCAGCCTAAGTGGGAGAAGTACTGACCCAGATATGGGGTACGAACCGGCTGCAAAGCACCACGGGACGACCACAAGATTTCAGGTCTCACCTCTTCTGACCTTCTCACCCTCTATATCCCCAAACCATCAGTCACCTGCATCACAAATGGACCCATGTTGCCCAGAATGTATGCCCTCCCAACTGTGGGCCTCACCCTATGCACAGGACCCTGGGCTGCTAGAAGATCCTCCACTGACCAGAGCAGACCTACATGAGGCTTTGAGAAATTTACCTACAAGAAGCTTCTTCAACTCTATGATTTCTAGGATGGAGAAGAGTAGAGATGAGCGAACACACTCGTCCGAGCTTGATGCTCGTTCGAGCATTAGCGTACTCGTAACTGCTCGTTGCTCGGACGAATACTTCGCCCGCTTGAGAAAATGGCATCTCCCGCCGTTTTGATTTTTGGCGGCCAGAAACAGAGCCAATCACAAGCCAGGAGACTCTGCACTCCACCCAGCATGACGTGGTACCCTTACACGTCGATAGCAGTGGTTGGCTGGCCTGATCAGGTGACCCTGGAATAGACTAGCCCCTGCCTGCGCTGCTCGCATCATTCTCTATCTGGATGCTGTTAGGGAGAGAGCTGCTGCTGCTGCAGGGATAGCGTTAGGGTGTTATATTAGCTTACTGTTAGGCAGGAGTGAGTCTACAAGAACCCAACAGCCCTAGTTAGGGCTAGAATAGCGTTATATTTTATTTATTTTTTTGTTTGCTTATGGCTGGGCTTGCTGGCACTAGTAGTGCAGCTAGTACCATATTGTGAGGAATTTGCAAGGAGACTTGGGAACGTTATATTCAGCTGTTAGTGACACACACATCTCAAACACGTAAGTGGGACAATTTATTAGGGGTTTGATTGAATTAGGCACAGTCTGACGATTTTTTTTTTTTCAAAACTTAAAGTGACTTAAAATCCAATTCTTGTGTGCTGTTAGAAACTAGGCATACAAGAACCTAACCGACTTTCTTAGGCCTACAATAGCGTTATATAATATATATATACACTCACCGGCCACTTTATTAGGTACACCATGCTAGTAACGGGTTGGACCCCCTTTTGCCTTCAGAACTGCCTCAATTCTTCGTGGCATAGATTCAACAAGGTGCTGGAAGCATTCCTCAGAGATTTTGGTCCATATTGACACAGTTGCCGCAGATTTGTCGGCTGCACATCCATGATGCGAATCTCCCGTTCCACCACATCCCAAAGATGCTCTATTGGATTGAGATCTGGTGGAGGCCATTTGAGTACAGTGAACTCATTGTCATGTTCAAGAAACCAGTCTGAGATAATTCCAGCTTTATGACATGGCGCATTATCCTGCTGAAAGTAGCCATCAGATGTTGGGTACATTGTGGTCATAAAGGGATGGACATGGCCAGCAACAATACTCAGGTAGGCTGTGGCGTTGCACCGATGCTCAATTAGTACCAAGGGGCCCAAAGAGTGCCAAGAAAATATTCCTCACACCATGACACCACCACCACCAGCCTGAACCGTTGATACAAGGCAGGATGGATCCATGCTTTCATGTTGTTGACGCCAAATTCTGACCCTACCATCCGAATGTCGCAGCAGAAATCGAGACTCATCAGACCAGGCAACTTTTTTCCAATCTTCTACTGTCCAATTTCGATGAGCTTGTGCAAATTGTAGCCTCAGTTTCCTGTTCTTAGCTGAAAGGAGTGGCACCCGGTGTGGTCTTCTGCTGCTGTAGCCCATCTGCCTCAAAGTTCGACGTACTGTGCGTTCAGAGATGCTCTTCTGCCTACCTTGGTTGTAACAGGTGGCGATTTGAATCACTGTTGCCTTTCTATCAGCTCGAACCAGTCTGCCCATTCTCCTCTGACCACTGGCATCAACAAGGAATTTCCGCCCACAGAACTGCCGCTCACTGGATGTTTTTTCTTTTTTGGACCATTCTCTGTAAACCCTAGAGATGGTTGTGCGTGAAAATCCCAGTAGATCAGCAATTTCTGGCACCAACAACCATGCCATGTTCAAAGGCACTTAAATCACCTTTCTTCCCCATACTGATGCTCGGTTTGAACTGCAGGAGATTGTCTTGATCATGTCTACATGCCTAAATGCACTGAGTTGCTGCCATGTGATTGGCTGATTAGAAATTATGTGTTAACGAGCAGTTGGACAGGTGTACCTAATAAAGTGGCCGGTGAGTGTATATATTTTGTTAATTTGCTTGTGGCTTGCCTTGCTGGCACTAGTAGTGCAGCTAGTACCATATTGTGAGGAATTTGCAGGGAGACTTGCGAACCTTATATTCAGCTCTTAGTGACACACACATCTCAAACACCAAAGTGGGACAATTTATTAGGGGTTTGATTGAATTAGGCAGTCTGCTGATTTTTTTTTTTACTTTTATTTTTTTTATAACTCAAAGTCATCAGGCACACACAGTTGTGTGCTGTCAGTGTAGGTTAGAAACTAGCCATAGCAATAGGATAGCATCGTTTTGTAAAAAAAATAATCCAAAAAAATTTACAGTTTACACTTTAATTTTGAAAATGTTGAACCCGAGGGCTAGGGGTAGAGGGCGTGGACATGGGTGTCCAACTACTGCAGGGGTCAGAGGCCGTGGTCCTGGGCGGGGTAAGACACCACCTGCTGATGAGGGAGCAGGGGAACGCTGCAGAGCTACACTCCCTAGGTTCATGTCTCAAGTTACTGGGACTCGTGGTAGAGCACTGTTGAGGCCAGAGCAATGCGAACAGGTGATGTCGTGGATTGCGGACAATGCTGCTAGCCATTTGTCCACCAGTCAGTCTTCCACGCAGTCCACCCATGTCACCGAAATCAGCACTCCTCCACCTCAGCCTCCTTCCCCCCAGTCTGCCCCCTCCCAGGAAAATTTGGCATTTGAACTGGCGTACTCTGGACCCTTCCCGGAGTCACAAAACACTTGTCCGGTTGCTGCTGAGCTCTTTTCCGATGCCCAGGTCGCAGTCTGTGGGTGATGATAACATTATTGACGTAGTGGAAGAAGTGTGTAAAGAGGTGTCGGACGATGAGGAGACACGGTTGTCAGACAGTGGTGAAGTTGTTGTCAGGGCAGGAAGTCCGAGGGGGGAGTAGACTGAGGGATTGGAGGATGATGAGGTGACAGACCCAAGCTGGGTTGATAGGCCGGGTGAACACAGTGCTTCTGAGATGGAGGTGAGTCCTCGACGAGAACAGGTTGGAAGAGGCAGTGGTGGGGCCAGACGAGAGGCAGGGCCAGAGCTGGTGCATCAGCGCCAAATGTTTCACGTAGTTAAGCTCCCGTGGCGAGGGCTAGATCTTCGGAAGTCTGGAGGTTCTTTAAAGAAACACCGGATGACCGACGGACTGTGGTGTGCAACCTGTGCCACACCAAGATCAGCAGGGGTTCCACCACTACTAGCTTAACCACCACCAGTATGCGCAGGCATATGAATGCAAAACACCCCACTCAATGGCACCAAGCCCGTTCACCTTTGGCCTGGCACACCACTGCTCCTTCCCCTGTGTCATCTGCTGCCTCTGCTGGTCAGCCAGGTGCTGATTGGTGCTGAGAGACATCAATCACTCTGGTTGGAATAAAAAGCGCCAAGAAACGGGCGCCGACACCCCCAGATGAAGCCGCAACATGGCGGCGAAACGGCCGTAGGGTATTACTAGGGAAAGTTCTACATATGCTAAGAGGGAAATGCAGTGAGAGAATCCAGTGTTAGACTATGATATAGGAGCAGCAGGAGAGAAATAGTTAAGCTGGAATCATACACAGCGACCTGGCACTCACAGAAATAGCGAGTGATTCCAGTGACAGATAATGATATATGAGCAGCAGGAGAGAAACAGCTGAGATCTTACACAGTGATCTGACACTTACAGAAAGAGTGAGATAGTGCTGCTGGTTCATTAACACATCAATGCAGTAATCCCCTGCTACACTGACTGTCTTTAGGGACACAGCAGTAGCAGAGCAGCAAGACAAGCTATGTGAACATCGTTCCTAAAACATTTGGGATCGATGCCACACTAATATAACACCAGACGCTGCAACTGTCATACACGGTGTGTGCAGGACAATAGTCTGTGCATGCCTGGTTTATAACAAACACTGTTGCAAAATAACAGACTAAGTATCCACAATAAGAGGCTGTGAAACTAACAAGTCGCAACATTGTTACACTGTGAATGAGGAACAAAGTATAAACACAATCAACACTGGATATCTCACCATTAATAATATCCTCGAAGTTGGATCACGATACCCTCAAATAAATCCCTCAATTTAAGGGAATCCATGCAAGTCAATTTATAGGGGTCAGTCTCTGCATGGAAGGGGAAAACATCCCTTGAACTTTCCCTATTTGTTACAATTCGTTCACAACTATTTTCTACTTTTAATTTTAATTATAATTAATAAAAGTTACATTTTACTGCCACTTCTCCTACACTTTCCCTCTCCCCTAAGATTAAAACATCTGCAAGTCAGCCCCTTGCCCAGGACCCCGGCCCAAACACGTACCATGCGAAAACCACATCTTCGCCTCCACGATCCTCCACAGCATTCACCAATGTCTTCATGCGCAGCGTTCAGCTCTCCATACGCTGGAGCGCAAAAGGAAGTATAGTGCAACCCACCCACACGCCCAAGCCCTCAACGTCCACATCTCCAGATTACTTAGCCTGGAGATGCTGCCCTATAGGCTGGTAGAGACCGAGGCCTTTCGCAACCTCATGGCGGCGGCCGCCCCTCGGTATTCGGTCCCCAGCCGCCACTACTTTTCCCGATGTGCCGTCCCGGCCCTGCACCAGCATGTGTCAGACAACATCATCCGTGCCCTGACCAACGCCGTTTCTGACAAGGTCCACCTGACCACGGACACGTGGACGAGTGCTGCTGGGCAGGGCCACTATATATCGCTGACGGCACATTGGGTTAACTTGGTGGAGGCTGGGACAGAGTCTGACCCTGGGGCTGGTCATATACTGCCGACGCCGAGGATTGCGGGGCCTACCTCGGTCCAGGTCTCTCAGGCCTACTATGCCTCCTCCTCCTCCCACCCCTCCTCCACCTCCTCCTCCGAATTACCATCCGTGGGCATGGCGCCATCAGTCGGTAGCTCTAGGCACAGCAGCAGTGCTGTCGCTAAGCGACAGCAGGCGGTGCTCAAACTGCTGAGCCTAGGCGATAAAAGGCACACCGCCCAAGAGCTATTACAGGGCATCTCGGCGACTGATCTGTGGCTGGCTCCGCTGAACCTGAAGCCAGGCATGGTTGTGTGTGACAACGGCCGTAACCTGGTGGCGGCTCTGCAACTCGGCAGACTGAAACATGTGCCATGCCTGGCCCATGTGTTAAATCTCATAGTTCAGCGTTTCCTCAAGACATACCCCAATCTGTCTGCTTTGCTCACGAAGGTGCGCCGCATCTGTGCGCATTTCAGGAAGTCCAGCACAGATGCTGCCACTCTCAGGGCAGCGCAGCGCCGCCTCCAACTGCCCGCTCACCGATTTGGAATTCAACATTAACCATGTTATCCAGAGTTTACCAGCAGCGCAGAGCGATTGTAGACTGCCAGATGTCAACTTCCACCAGAACTGGTAGTCAGGTCAGTCAGCTTCCTCAAGTCTACAATGAGGAGTGGACGTGGATGTCTGATATCTGTAAGGTGCTGAGTAACTTTGAGGAGTCAACACAGGTGGTCAGTGGTGATGCCGCCATCATCAGCCTCACCATCCCGCTGCTTGGCCTGTTGAAAAACTCTCCGGTCAGCATAAAGTCGGAAGCTTTGCGCTCGTCACAAGAGAGGGGGAAGAAGATTCCCTTGTAGATAGCCAAAGCACCCTCAGGTCTGTTTCTCAGCGCACATCGGAGGAGGTGGATGAGGAGGAAGAGGAGGAGAATGTTGGCGAGACAGAAGAGGGGAGCATTGTTCAGTCCTTCACTGTTCAGCGTGTATGGGCAGAAGAAGAGGAGTTGGAGGAGGAGGAAATGGAGAGTCAGGCCAGTGAGGGGAGTGAATTCCTGCGTGTTGGTACTCTGGCGCATATGGCAGATTTCATGCTAGGCTGCCTATCCTGTGACCCTCGCGTTCAAAGAATTTATTCCAGCACCGATTACTGGGTATTCACTCTCCTGGACCCACGGCACAAGCAAAATCTTTCCACTCTCATCCCTGGAGAGAAAAGGAGTGTGAGAATGCATGAATACCAGCATGAATTCTGACAGCGTTAGTGGCAGAGGGCATTGTTCTGTGGGACAAGTAGCGAGGGAGAGTAGGCGAGCAGGCAGCTTGTCCAGCACTGGCAGGGGTACGCTTTACAAGGCCTTTGCCAGTTTTATATCACCCCAGCAAGACACTGTCACCTGTCCCCAGTCTCGGCAGAGTAGGGCTGATCTTTACAGAAAGATGGTGAGGGCTGACGTAGCTGACCATACCATCGTTCTAAAAGATCACATAGCTCCCTACAACTACTGGGTTTCAAAGCTGGACAGGCAGAATTTTAAGGTGTTTCACCAGATACATAATGGAACTCAGCCCATCTGTCTCCGCCATGCTGCAGACCTGAAGTTGCAATCATAGCAGCAATATGGATGCCCCATACTGTCACTCTTAATCATGGAAGTCGTCTCCATGTCTGCCTCCACATGTCGTCCCCTTATCAAACGAGCTGTGTCAGGCTCATTTTTCTGGTGTTTCACTAGATACGTTATGGAACTTGGTCACTATGGCGCCACCATGCTGTGTTATCGACTAAATATACCGTCAACCTTTTGTTGACATAGGAAATCATTTCAGCGCTTCTTGCTCACCTCCTTTGGTTCCTCTCTGCCACCCATTGGTTTGAAGCCTGAGTCCAATTAGGGTATGTTGCCATGACACACTCTAGCCTGCCGTTGCCTCTGCATGCCGTCCCCTATAGTGTCAGGGTCAATTATTGCATGTTTTAGATGCGATCTAGCCTCATTTGGTCACTCTGTCATGACCATGCTGTTGCCCATAATTTTGGCATAATGGTGCGATTAAGCAGCCTCAGAGGTATCCATGCATGCTGCCCCTGCTGTTTCCTGTCCATTTCCGTGGTGTTTACATCATTTTCTGAGGTTTCCAGGTGTTTGGCCAAGCTTCCCTGTGCAGACCCTTGGTCCCCTTGAAAAATGCTCGAGTCTCCCATTGACTTCAATGGGGTTCGTTATTCGAGACGAGCGCTCGAGCATCGGGAAAAGTTCGTCTTGATTAGCGAGCACCCGAGCATTTTAGTGCTCGCTCATCTCTAGAGAAGATGCAATGTCAATGCTTGGATGAAGTGGACCGCACTATGGAGCAGATGGGCTCGGGGGTGAGCTCCCTAGAAAGACAAACTACATCTCACGACACTAGATTGGAGCAGCCAGAACAGCGGGTCACCGCACAACAGCACATGATACGTTCACTTATTTTGGAACATGACGGCCTTGAGAACCGGGGTCGTCGTAATAATGTACGGGTGAGAGGCCTTCTTGACAACGAAGAACGCGGGGACCTTGGGTCCATCGTCACCACAATCTTCAATGAAGTGCTGGGTGACCCACTGGACGCACCAATTGAACTGGATAGGGTGCATAGAGTCCTAGGTCCGAAATTGACTGATCCTGATTATGTAGTATGCAGAATCCATCACTAACGGACCAAGGAACGACTGATGAGACAGGTCCGGGAAAAAGGGCAACTGAAGTACGGCGAGGTTAATATACAAATTCTACCAGATCTCTCAACTCGCACCCTAGAGATGTGATGTGTATTACGCCCCCTACTGGACAAAATTAGAGAATGTGATGCTTCATACATTTGGGGTTTTCTATATCACTTGGTCGTGCGGAAGGGAGGTCGTTCCATGCCTGTCTATGACCCTAGTGACTTGCCGGCTCTTTTTGAATTGCTTGGATGCCCCCCATGTGACGTCCCGGATTGGCTGCAGGCTGCAGCTCTGCCGCAATCCCGGCAAAGACAATGAAACCAACCAGGAAACCCCCGCCCTCCAAGAGCGTACCCGGCTAGGAGGGGGCGCCCAGAGGATCGTTGAGTCTCTACGGGGATAAGCTGCATGCCCAAAGACAGCTGGAGTCACCTTAGGCATTTGTTATGTTGTGCTTTCTGCTCCCCCGCCCCTTTATGGGTTTCTTGTGCTATATTTTCTTTCTGTTTCCCAGTTATGCCTTAGGCCTGTTATCAAAGCTGTAGCTATTAATGGGGGCGATCTAGGGCCTCCTCTTAAGATTGTACAGCTCAAGTTGTGATCATTAGTGGCTCGTCTGTTTAATCTTTTTCATAGGTCCTTCATCCCTCAAGCCGTGCTCTGGTGACATGGATCCTAACGTAAAAATTGTCTCCTTTAATGTTAGGGGCTTGCGTACCCATGAGAAATGGCAGATGTTACAGAGAGACCTCTGGAGACTCCGGGAACAGATTGTCTTTCTACAGGAGACGCATTTCCGTAAGGACAAGATTCAGAGACTCTCCACCCACCGCTTCCCTCATTGCTACCATGGAGGGTTCTCTCTCCAAGGGCGTGAGTATAATGATTGCACAATACACCCCATGGGCCTTCTTGGACTCTAGGGCCGACACAGAGGACAGATTTGTATTTGTCAAGGGGACCCTTTACTCTCAGACCGTCACTCTCGCAAATCTCTATCTGCCCAATATGGGACAACCCAACGCACTTGCAACTTTTTCTGGAGGAGCTGAGTTCCTACCAAGAGGGGATCTTAATCTTAGGTGGGGATTTTAACCTCATCATGTCCATGGATACGGATGTATCAAATGGCTCCACACACCTGTCACGGGCACAGTTGCGCCAAATTAAAGACCTATTTCTCAAGGGACAACTGGTAGATGTATGGAGATCTCTATACCCGAGCTCACGCAACTTCAAATATTATTCTGCTACTCATGATATGTTCTCGACGATTGACTATTTTTTTATAGATCATTTCCATTTAGACAGGGTAATGGAGGCAGACATACATACATCTCCCCTATCTGACCATTCGCCTATCTCCATCACCCTGAACCTGGCTCCCATTCCCTTGGTAGGTGGATCCTCAATTACTCCCTCCTGCAGGACCCACTGCATGTGCAGGAGGTGGTGGGCGAACTTAGTCAATTTTTCTCCACCAACCCTGACTCAGTCACCAACCCACTGACCTGCTGGGAGGCCCATAAGTGTGTCATTAGAGACGTTTTCATGTAGCGGGAGAGATACGCTCAGGCCACTGCCCTTCTAGCTCAGATTAAGGAGGTGGAGGATCGCCACAAAGAGACACAGACTCCAGCTACTAGGGACCTGCTTGTCTCACTTCGGGAGCAGCTTTGTGGCCTCTACCTGACGAAGGCAAAATAATCTTTGACTAAATGCAGGAGGGTGTTTTATGAATGTGGCAAAAAGCCAGGTAAAATTCTGACTAATGCCCTTAGGGCACAGAGATCTGCCAACTATGTCCCACACTTGGTGGTGAGTAAGGGAGGGGCTAAAATAATATCGCCAGCAGGCATAGCTAAATCTTTTAGGGACTTCTTTTTTTTTTTTTTTTGTAAAATAGTTTTTATTGAAATTTTTTCAAAAATACATTGTACATAACAGGTCTAGTGCACATATCTTGTACATATATATCTAAAGTATAACTTGCGATTTCTATATAGTCATTCTTTACGTTGATTCTCGCAATTTATCCTTTCTTCTACTAGTAGACCTTATCAAACATATCGTAACAAACATCTCAAACTTAACAACATGAACATCATAAATTTCACAGGGTTCACTCATGTTTATGTTTATGTTATTATTAGTATGTAGGATGTGTGCTTGCAAATTTTTGTTCTTATTTTCTGAGAGCCTTAATTGGCATCCGTCTTACCTCTAGCTTAGTTAGGGTTGACATTTTTTGACCTATACCCTTCCCACGGCTACCAGACTTCTTCTACTGGTTGGTGTCTTAGAAAGCCATATGATAGTGCCTTTTCGAATTTATATGTCTTCTTGATAAGCGATTCTACTTCTCTTTTCTGCGGACACTCAGAGGACTTCCAATACTTGGCCACAATTATTCTAGCAATTGTGCATATTTTTACAATTAACATTTGGTGCTTCAAAACAATGTTATCTAGGTCCAAATTTAGTATTGCTTGTGCTGGACCTTTGCCTGGAATAGGGCCTAACATGTTTTCCATCATATGATATACTCTATCCCAGTATGGTTTAATTATTGGGCAGTCCCACATTATGTGCAGAAGTGTACCCTTTTCATTACATCCTCTCCAACACATAGAAGTGGCTGTGGGGTATGCCTTCTGTATCTTGTCTGGGGTAAAGTACCATCTTAACATTACTTTAACTGCATTTTCAATATGCTCTGTACATTTCAAAGCTTTATGTGTTATTCCATTCGCCTTGCCCCATTCTTTTTGTGAGATATTACACCTTAGGTCCACGTCCCATTGTTTCAAAGCATATTTCTTGCAAAATTGCATACAGTCTGTAAGGTGTTTATATAACATCTTTGGACCTTTTGTGGGGGAGAACACCAGTCTTCTAAGCTGTGAATCACAAGGGATTGTTTTTTTGTTTGTAGCTGCTATATAATGTTTTAAGCGGATGCATGTAAATATTTCCCCGCTAGGGAGTTTGAATTTTTCCTTGATCTCTGTGAATGGCAAGATAGAGGGGCCTCTCATGATTTGTGCTACTGTGTCTATTCCTGCTTTCCTCCAGTGTCCTTGATTTAGATCTGTTGTTAGATATTCTATTGTGTCCAATTCTATGTTGGAAAATTTATTAAAACACAATAAAACCTATATAAATTTGGTATCACTGCGATCGCAGAACCAAAGAATAAAGTAGGCGTGTTATTTGGAGCGAAGAGTGAAAGTCGTAAAAACTGAGCCCACAAGAACGTGCAGTTTTTTTTCAATTTTTCCACATTTGGAATTTTTACGCACAAAATAAGCCCTCACACAGGTCTGTACACGTAAAAATGAAAAAGTTATGGATTTTTGATGTTGGAGAGCGAGAAATGAGCCGAAAAACCCTGCATCCTTAAGGGGTTAAGCATGGTACGCTCAACCCCCCTGCAGATTTGTGTTTGAGAAGTAACTTGTGTGATAGTCGTGGTTTTCTGCCTTTCCATATATACGAAGACATCAGTTGATGTGCCTTTGTGAAGAATTTCTCTGGCAGCCTCATGGGTAATGTGCGATATAAGTATAACAGTCTGGGCAGGAGCAGCATCTTGAAGGACGCCACTCTGCCCATCCAAGAGGCCTCAACTTTATTCATTCCTAAGATTTCTTTTTGTAAAGTTTCTATGATGGCCTCATAATTAAGTTTGTATAGGTGTTTGGTGTGTAAGGCCAGTTGTATTCCTAGGTATTGTATGCTTGTAGCCTTCCAGTCAAATGGGTATTTGGCCTGTAGGAAGGATAAGGTGCTAGGTGTAAGGAACAGTGGTAGAGCTTGGGTCTTGGACGTATTTAATTTATAGTAGGAGACTTTTCCAAATGAGTGGATTAGGTCCATGGATATTTCTGTGTACTCCTCTGGGCTGGATAGTGAGAGTATTATGTCATCCGCATAAAGTGAAATAATATGTTCATCTGTCCCCACTTTTATGCCACGTATTCCCCTCTTGTTCTGTAAGGCTCTTGCCAAGGGCTCTATTGATATGATAAAGACCAGGGGAGAAAGTGGGCATCCCTGGCGGGTGCCATAAGTTATCTGAAATGGGTCAGATAAAGCATCATTTGTATATACTCTTGCCGATGGGTTTGTATATAATGCTGTTATTGCATTCATAATTCCCCCCCCCCCCCCCAGCCCCATTTTCGCCAATGCCGAGAAGGCGTAAGACCAATGTATGCGGTCAAACGCCTTCTCGGCATCTAAAGCCAGCAACACTGTTGGATCTCTGCTTCGTGCCACGCAGTGCAATCGGTCAATTATCTTCCTGGTGTTATCTGATGCTTGCCTTCCTCTGACAAACCCTACTTGATTAGTGTTTACTAATTCTGGGAGGACCTTCATAAGCCTAGTGGCCAAAATTTTGGCATATAGTTTTGTATCAGTGTTTAGAAGCGATATCGGCCGGAAATTTTGCGGTGTATCTGGGGCTTTGCCTGGCTTCGGCAAAGTTATTATTAGAGCTTCTAAGTTCTCCTGCGGTAGCTCCCCTGTCTGTTTTGCCTGATTGAACATTGTGGTCAAATGTGGTGTGAGTGTTTCTATATGTACTTTATAATACTCCCCTATTAGACCATCAGGCCCTGGTGCTTTATGTGATGGGATTGTTTTTATCGCTTGTGCAACTTCTTCTGGTAATATTGGCTTGTTTAGTTCAGACAGCTGAGTCTGTGTTATTTTGTTTAGGTTAACCTCCTCCAGAAAGCAATTTATATCCTGAGCTGTTGGATGGAAGGTAAATGGGTCATTTTGTAAATTATACAGGGATGCATAGTAGTCTTTGAATCTATTTGAGATGTCTTTAGGGGTAATTAGTTTCCCTTTTTTGTCTGCGGTATACAGAAAGGGTATTTTGGCTTTCAATTGCCTGGCTTTAAATCGGTTGGCTAGCAGTTTACCTGCCTTCTCCCCTTGTGAGTAGAACATCGCCCCTGTTTTTTGCAATCGTCTTTCATTTGTGTGTAGCATTAACAGCCTTAAGTTTTCTCTGTGTGTTAACAGGGTCTTTGCTGTTTGTATTGATGGTGTTTGTTTATTAATTAGTTCCAATCTGCGGATTTCATCCATGATTTTTGTGATTTCCTCCAGTCTCTGCTTTTTGTCTCTGATGCTTAGCTTTATGAAAATTCCTCTAATGAACACCTTATGGGCGTTCCACATCAGAATTGGATCCGCTACTGACATTGGGTTAAATCTAAAATATTCTTTTGCATCTCTTGAAATGATTGCTTTGTATTTTGGTTGGTTAAGGATATATTCGTTACACCTCCAAATATATGTGGGGGATTGATCGTATATGTCCTTAACTTCCAGGGATATGGGCGCATGGTCTGACCATGTAATTGTTTCTATGGACGTCGCTGCAATCCTATTTAAAAGAGATCTATTTACTAGAAATAGATCAATCCTTGAGTACGTATTATGCACTGTTGAATGAAATGAGTAGTCTCTTTCTGTATTGTGTTGTGCTCGCCATGCGTCATATACATCATTTTGCCACAATTCCTCCTTGATGCCCAAGTTTTTCCTGCTTGAACCCGTATGTGCAATCCATGGACGGGTCAGGAACACTATTAAAATTCCCACCCATTACAAGATGCCCTTGCAAATGTTTCTTTACAAGTCTAAATATTTTTTTTAGGAAATGGATTTGTCTCCTATTTGGCGCGTATATTAACACAAGTGTGTATAACTCATTGTTGATTGAGCACACCAAAAGCGCAAATCTACCTAAGGGACCCTGTATTTTTTTAACTTCTTGATATGCACATGAACCCTTAATAGCAATCAGGACCCCTCTACTCTTATTCTTGAAGTGTGCTTGGTATATGTGTGGGAAAGCATCTTCTGCCTTTAGGTGCGTCTCTTGCACATATATAACATCACATGCCGATTCCCGGGCATCTCTCCATATTTGTGTCCTCTTATAGGGGCTATTGAGGCCCTTAGCATTTATACTTCTAAATTTAACACTCATTGGAAGTATTCTTGGTTATGCTCACTGTGTGAAATATCCAAGTCATTTTAAGCTCTAAACTAGATGATATACACCTCCTATACACATAACGCATATTGTAATTGAGTCCCTGTGAGAACATGAACAAAACAGTAAATCAAACTATGCAGGTATATCACTATCCTGCAACAATTCTGCAGCTATTTAGGTATAGACAGCTCTAAGGGGGTTAAAGAAACAGTTCAACTTAAGGATAACAGTCTGTGAAGAATGAAGATCAGACTATCTTACGTATCTTGCTCCGCAGCTCTCATCTGTATCTTTTGTCTTTAGACCCTGCTGTAGTCTTTCTCCATCCTGGTGAGGGCTTGGCCAGTTGTTTTTGTGGATTCTTTCATTGGTATTCCCCAGTTTTGTAGGAGTCGCCTGCTTTCTTCTGGATTTCTTATCAACGAGGTCACCCCGTTCCTGATGATCACCAGTTTAACTGGAAAACCCCATTTATATGGGATTTGGCGTTCTCTCAAGGTGGCTGTGATTTGAGAAAGTTGTTTTCTGAGCCTTAGGGTGGTCGCCGACAAGTCCACATAAAGCGTGACTTCAGAGTATGGCGCAGGTAGTGTCCCATTTTTTCTCGCCTTTTCCATGAGGCGCTCTTAAACTGGATAGAAATGGATTCTTGCGAGTACGTCACTGGGAATGGTTTCCTCGAGGTGGCTTGGTTTGGGGAGACGGTGTGCCCTGTCAATACATAGTTCTTGTTCTGAACATTCTGGAAGCAGGGTTTTTATCAAGTTTTGTAGGTATTTGGTCAGTTCAGATTGTGCAATGATTTGGGGTATACCCTGGAATTTGACGTTGTTACGCCTTGAGCGGTCTTCCAAGTCTGCCAGTTTTGCTTGGACCACTTTAAATTCTTCCTCCATATCATAATGTGCATCTATTAATTCATTATGGGACGCCACCATTTCCCCCATTTTGCCCTCCACATGGTTAATTCTCTCCCCCAGCGAGTCCACTGTCGCCTTCACCGGTTTAAGCATATTCGCTATTTCTCCTTGAAAGGATTGTCTCCACACTATTAACATGTTTTTCATGGTGGCTTCTGTCATCCGTTTATCAGATGCAGGTAATGTATCAAACGGATCATCTCTCCTTGACTCATGCCATGTGTGACAGACCTCTTCAGCATCTGTGTCTCCACTGTCCTTTGATAGTCTAGGCCGTTGTTTAGCCGGGCTCCGGCATTTAGGGGATGGCAGGGAGGGCCATCTCCTACCTGATGGTAAGTGTCTGTCTCCAGCTCCATCCTGCTCGTGCTGTGGTATTCTCGATAGCCGCGTGTGCTGGCCGTCGGCGCCATCTTGGTCTGTTGCGGCCGCAGTTGTGGGATAGAAATCCGTCAGCTTACAGGGTCGCAGGCCGTTTCTCCGTCTCTTCGTCATGTCCCCTTCTCTTTTACACCTCTCATGGCTGAGTTTTTTGGGGTTTTATGCTGTGGGTAGTCGCTTAATTAGAGCTGGTATTGGAGCTGTCTCTCTATGCGACGATTCCGCTCGGCATCCAAGCCACGCCCTGCCTTCTACGCATCGCTGTACCAATTACAACCCCAGAGGCCTCCAACCCAAAGGGCGATCAGGGCCTATCTTGACTCGTCGGGCCTTCCCTCCCTACAATCCAAAGATATTGAGACTCTAGAAGCCCCGATCTCAGTGGAGGAATTTAAACTGGCCCTAGGTTCCATGCAAGCAGGGAAATCCCCTGGCCCTGACGGCTTTACGATACACTACTACAGAAAGTTTACTGAGCACCTGATACAACCTTTCCCCCCGAACACACTTAGAGCACACATAGTGGTGATACCGAAAGAGGGTAAGGACCCGGCCTCCTGCCGTAGCTACAGGCCTATATCTCTGCTTAACGTGGACCTTAAATTATTTTCCAAAATTCTAGCTAACCGTTTGGCTCCATTAATGCCAAGTTTGGTCCACTTTGACCAAAAAGGGTTTGTGCCCTCACGGGAAGCTAGAGATAACACCACGAAGGCACTAAACATGGTCCACCTCCTTAAGACAACAGCCCACCCAGCGGTCATAATATCTACTGATGCCGAAAAGGCCTTCGACAGGGTGGGTTGGCCCTTTATGTTTGGAGTCATGCAACATCTGGGACTGGGCACGCGCATGCTTCGTTGGATCGGAGTCTATACTCCCACCCAACGGCTTCTGTGAAGGTGAATGGCTTATACTCTGACTCCTTCCCAATTAAAAATGGAACGAGACAGGGTTGCCCCCTGTCCCCCCTCATTCTTGCTCTCACAATAGAACCCCTACTCGGTCGGCTTAGAGACAACCGGGATATATCAGGAGTGACAGCAAACGAGAAGGAAGTCAAAATAGCAGCCTATGCTGATGACTTGCTGTTCTTCCTTTCCTCCCCTCAGGTGTCCATTCCTAACCTCCTTAAAGAATTGGAAATTTATGGGAAACTATGCAATTTTAAAGTCAACATGCAGAAATCATGTCGGTAAATGTCATGTCATGGGACTGTCGGTAAACATCCCTTCCGCTCAGAGTGATCTTCTCCAACAAGCCTTTAACTTTAAGTGGTCCTCTGCCTCCATAAAATATCTAGGCATTCACCTCCCAGCTGACCCGGACCAGACTTACCATTTAAATTTCCCCCCAATACTTCAGGCTATTAAGACTGACTTGGAAAGATGGTCGAAAGGTTTCTTTTCTTGGTTTGGGAGGATAGGGGTCCTTAAAATGAATGTCCTTCTGTGCCTCTTATGCCCCTTTCAGGCCCTGCCAATCAGAGTCCCCGCTAGTTTCCTAACTTCTGCATTCCGGCCTGCTGGCACTCTCCGGATCCTCCCTCCATGCATCGGTGGCTGGCCCGTGTCAATGAGCTGCAAAGGATGGAGAGTCTCTTGAATGTTTCTAACCACATTGTCAACCCACAAAACTAAGTGGATTATACAGTAATGTGAGTATTTAGAGAGGCCCGGGCAAAAAACCCTGGAATCTTACACTGAAGAGAGAGTGATAGGAGATAAAACAGCAATAACACGGAGTTAAATTGTAAATTAAAGGCTTAAAATGATGTTTATTGTGTTAACAATGATTGAAATGTCCTTAAAACCCCTTTAATCTCTCACATCACATAACATCAAATCCTAATTTTGTTTGTTGTCATTAGAAAATGTTGACGTGACACGTGCTGGCTTAGCTAAACTTCTATAATGCATTAGAACTGTTTGTTGTTTCATAAAGCAGGTTAATTTATAACATTTCCCAGCATGCAAATTACTAAAAACACCCAAAGTCTTAACAAATGTATTTCTTGTATTTCTTCCATTTTGAGACACTAGCCGATGTTATCAAATACATTTAAGTTGATATGTGGTCGGAATTATACTGCATGCATGTTTCTTAGTTTCATCATAACAATTAGACATGCAAAAGCTACACCAATACAAGAATTATAAATCATATGAACTACATCTGACCTCTGGAACCTCCTGTCATACCTAAAACAGGAAGTGAGGAGTATAATATAATGTAAGAAGGGTAGATATTCTTAGAAAGTCAGATGTTATTGAACCTAAACTAAGTTAAAAATACAGACTAGAGATGAGCGAACATACTCGTCCGAGCTTGATGCTCGTTCGAGCATTAGCGTACTCACAACTGCTCGGTGCTCGGACGAATATTTCGCCCGCTCGAGAAAATGTCATCTCGCTGTGTTTAGATTTTTGTCGGCCAGAAACAGAGCAATCACAAGCCAGGAGACTCTGCAGTACACCCAGCATCACTAGGTACACTTACATGTGGTTGGCTGGCCTGATCAGGTGACCCTGGAATATACTAGCCCCTGTCCACGCTGCCCGGATCATTCTCTGTCTAGATGCCGTTAGGGATAGAGCTGCTGCTGGTCAGGGATAGCGTTAGGGTGTTCTAGTAGATTACTGTTAGGTAGGATTGATTCTCCAAAAACCTTACTGTTAGGCAGGAGTGATTCTACAAGAACCCAACAGCCCTTGTTAGGGCTACATTAGCGTTCTTCAAAAGTTAAAGTGACACACTCAGTCACAGCACAAAATCCTTTTGTGTGCTGTCAGTGTAGGTTAGAAACTAGCCATAGCAATCATCTTCTGTGGTTGCTGTCTGATTTCTTCTGAACGTTTTGTTCTATAAAAACACAAAAAAAAAAAAAAAAAATTACAGTTTATATTTCTGTTTGTTCTATAAAATAGACTTTAATTTTGAAAATGTTGAACCCGAGGGCTAGGGCTAGAGGATAAGGACGTGGGCGTGGTTGTCCAATTACTGCAGGGGTCAGAGGCCATGGTCCTGGGCGGGGTGAGACTGCTGATGAGGTAGCAGGGGAACGCCGCAGAGCTACACTCCCTAGCTTCATGTCTCAAGTTACTGGGACTCATGGTAGAGCACTGTTGAGGCCAGAAAAGTGCAAACAGGTGATGTCGTGGATTGCGGGCAATGCTGCAAGTAATTTTTCCACCAGCCATGGTACCCAAGTGAACACTCCTCCAGCTCCTCCACCTCAACCTCCTTCCCTCCAGGCTTCCCCCTACCAGGTAAATTTGGCATTTGAGCCGGCATACTCTGAGGAACTGTTTTCTGGACCCTTCCCAGAGTCACAAACCACTTCTCAGGTTGCTGCTGAGCTCTTTCCTGATGCCCAGGTTTTTCACCGGTCGCAGTCTGTGGGTCATGATGACATTGTTGACGTAGTGGAAGAAGTGTGTAAAGAGATGTCGGATGATGAAGAGACACAGTTGTCAGACAGTGGTGAAGTTGTTGTCAGGGCAGGAAGTCCCAGGGGGGAGCAGACTGAGGGATCGTAGGATGATGAGGTGACAGACCCAAGCTGGGTTGATAGGCCGGGTGAAGACAGCGCTTGTGAGACGGAGGCGAGTTCTATACCAGAACAGGTTGGAAGAGGCAGTGGTGGGGCCAGACGGAGAGGCAGGGCCAGAGCTGGTGCATCAGCGCCAAATGTTTCACGCAGTGAAGCTCCTGTGGCTAGAAGTCTGGAGGTTCTTTAAAGAAACAGCGGATGACTGACTGACTGTGGTGTGCAACCTGTGCCACACCAGGATCAGCAGGGGTTCCACCACTACTAGCTTAACCAGCAGTATGCGCAGGCATTTGAATGCTAAACACCCCACTCATTGGAACCAAGGTTGTTCACCTCAGGCCGGCCCAACACTGCGCCTTCCCCTGTGTCATGTGCTGCCTCTGCTAGTCAGCCTGTGGAGGATCGTGGAGGCGAAGGTGTGGTGAGCGGGAGGTGTTTGTGCTGGGGTTTTGGGCAGGGGCCCAGAACCCCAGCACAAACACCTCCCGCTCACCACACCTTCGCCTCCACGATCCTCCACAGCGTCCGCCAATGTCTCCATGCGCAGCGTTCAGCTGTCTATACCCCAGACGCTCAAGCGCAAGAGGAAATACAGTTCCACCCACCCACACGCTCAAGCCCTCAACATCCACATCTCCAAATTACTGAGCCTGTAGATGCTGCCCTATTGGCTGGTAGAGATTGATAAAGGGGGGTTTGGGGTTGGGTTTCTATTCAGTTCCTCTAGGCTTTAGTGGTTCTGTCCAGCCCCTTAGTCTGTTCTATTTACCATAACCACCTACTCCAGTCCTTCATATATCACAGGAATAACATACAACCCTCGCAGATACTTATATACAAAAGGACTTTGCTAACAACATACATGTGACAAAGTAACTACATAAAATACAATACAAAATACATAGAGAACACAACTACACACAAACCTCTTTTCCTGACCCCCAGTAATGTGTATGTATATACAATATAATCTAATACTACAGCAGCTCCTGGATATACCCTGAAGCAGGAGTCACATCCAGTACCTGACCAAATACATGTACGTATAGAGACTCATGCACAATAGCATCTATATATCTAATCCTCCAATACACGTGCAGGGCACAGATCCACGTGTGAATGGGATACGGCTACAGGTTATACATATAGTTACACTAATATATACACACTCACTGTAAACACGCTATGTATATATATGGTAAAACACATAACACCTGGAATATCTATATATCTATAGGTACACGTATAAAGTCTACTATGTTATAATAAGTACTATGTTATAATTACTCTTATAAAGTTATATACATACACAGAAAGCACACACACTATGTAACCTGGTTCCTTAAGTGCTAGTTGTCCAGGGGGCCAGGAAGCAAGAGAGCTTGATTTCTGCTTCTTCCACCTTAAATATCCCTTTGTGTAGTCCCTGCCCACCCCCTTATAACTCCACCCTAAGACCCTCTCAGGATAGACCCCAGTAGTGTGCAGGGAATCTCACACCTGGTTCATGGTGGCTTCTTACTGTTCAAAGCCTTTTGATATGTTAATGACCCAATGGCTACAGTCCACACTGACATCTCACCACAGAATATCAGTGACTGTGGTCAGTATATACTGTATCCGTTTACACTATATGTAATATATATAATAATAGAGCAGAGGGTCCAGTTATGAATAATGTCCACCTTTCGCAACCTCATGCCGGCGGTCGCCCCTTGGTATTCGGTCCCCAGTCTCCACTACTTTTCCCGATGTGCCGTCCCAGCCCTGCACCAGCAGGTGTCAGACAACATCATCCTAATCATAATTTTTCTGGAGGGCCACCTACCTGGTCCTCTGTTTAAACAATTTTTTGGAGTGCCACATACAGGTACTCTATGTATTTAATTTTTCTGGAGGGACACCTACCCGGTCCTCTGTTTTGAAAACTTTTTTGGAGTGCCACATACAGGCATTCTATGTATTTAATTTTTCTGGAGGGACACCTACCCACTCCTCTGTTTTGAAAACTTTTTTGGACTGCCACATACAGGCACTATCCAAATTTAATTGTCTCCATAGCAGCCTCCACACGTCATCTTTATAGCTGCCTCCATACGTTGTCTCCATTGCTATCTCCACACGTCGTCTCCATAGCTGCCTCCAAAAGTTGTCCACATAGCTGCCTCCATACATCGTCCCCTTAGCAAACAAGCTGTGTCCGGCAAAATTTTGGGTTGTTTTAACGGCTTCCACATCAAACTTTGTCGCCACTCTGCTGTGTTATCCACAAAATATACTGCCAAACTTTTATCATTGACCGATATTATTTCAGCGCTACTTGCGCATCTGTTTACATTCCCCTCCCCCGCCATAACCACGCCAATTACTCATAACAAGAGTACTTCACTTGATGTTACACAAAAGGTTTTTCGAAATGCTGTTTGTAGCCCCCGCCTGCTTTGAAAATGATAATTTTTTCAAAGTAAACGCTTCTGGCTCCCAGCTCTATCTTCGGTGGGGAGGAGCCGAAAGGCAGGGGCTTGGACAGGCAAAAGTTCGCCTGGCAACTGACCGCCAGCTCCATCCCAAGATCCAACTAACATTGTTTGAACTGCAGCAACTTTAATCTACTACTATAACCTTACTGCCCCCATACATCTTCCCCTTAGCAAACAAGCTGTGTTCGGCAGAATTTTGGGTTGTTTTAACGGCTTCCACATCAAACTTGTTAACTTTGTTGTCACCCTGCTGTGTTATCCACAAAATATACCGCCAAACTTTTATCATTGACCGATATTATTTCAGCGCTACTTTCACATCTGTTTATGTTCCCCTCCCCCGCCATAACCATGCCAATTACTTAATTATAATTTTTTCAAAGTAAATGCTTCTGGACCCCAGGCTCATTTTGGGTGGGGAGGAGTCGAGAGGCAGAGGCTTGGACAGGTGAAAGCTTGCCTGGCAGCGGACCGCCAGCTCCATCCCAAGATCCAACTAACATTGTTTGAACTGCAGCAACCTTCAACCTACAACCTATAACCTTTTACCTCTAAAATCTATCTTTTCACTCCTCTTTTCTCACCTCCTTACGTTCACCTCGTGTGCCATAACTGTCCCCATTGCCTCCATACGTCGTCTCCATAGCAGCCTCCACACATTGTCTCCATAGCTGCCACCACATGTTGTCTCCTTAGCTGCCTCCACATGTCGTCCCCTTAGCAAACGAGCTGTGTCAGGCTAATTTTTCAGGTGTTTCACCAGATAAGTTATGGAACTTGGTCTCTCGGTCGCCGCCATGCTGTGTTATCGAGAAAATGTACGGTCAACCTTTTGTTCACATAGGAAATCATTTCAGCGCTTCTTGCTCACCTCCTTTGGTTCCTCTCTGCCGCCATAACCAGGCCAAATACTGATACGTACAGTGTTATATGTTATCCTCCCCAAAAGGAATTTTTAAAATTTCTTTGAAGCATGCCACTGGGGTATGTCGCCATGCCACTCTCTAGCCTGACGCTGCCTCCGCATGCCGTCCCCTATAGTGTCAGGGTCAATTATTGGGTGTTTTAGATGCTATCTCGCCTGACTCGGTCACTCTGTCATCGCCATGCTGTTTCCCATAAATCTGGCATCATGGTGCAATTAGGCAGCTCAGAGGCATCCATGCATGCTGCCCCTGCTGTTTCCTGTCCATTTCCGTGGTGTTTCCATCATTTTCTGAGGTTTCCAGGTTTTTGGCCAAGCTTCCCTGTGCAGAGCCTTGGTCCCCTTGAAAAATGCTCGAGTCTCCCATTGACTTCAATGGGGTTCGTTATTCGAAACGAGCACTCGAGCATCGGGAAAAGTTCAACTTGAGTAATGAGCAACCGAGCATTTTAGTGCTTACTCATCTGTAATACAGACCTAATTTTAAATCTATACTTAAAATTAAATGAAATATACCTTTTACTGCAATTCTCTTCAGAATCCCTTGTGGTGCCTTTGATATCTTTGCTTCAATTTTAACAAGTGGAGTGAGTTTTGTAGTACTGGGAATTTCTGGAAGCTTTGCCAGGTTTAGTGGATCAGTGTATCACGGGTGCCCCTGCGACCCATATCCCGGGTCGCAGGCGCCCCCATGTACTTCCGTGTGCCCCCGGACCCTATGCGCAGGAGAACTCATCTCTCCTGGCTCCAGCAGCGGTCTCTGTGGCTCCTGCGGTAATTGGCTTTCCTGATAAATTCCCAGCCCCTTCCTGTGTCCCCTGCCAGATCTTTGTGCCTCACAGCCTTAGAAAAAGCTCCCTAGCGATTATTCTGCGGTCCCGTGTCTCCTGCGTTCCAGTGTGTCCTGTGTTCCTGTGTGTTCCTGTATTACCAGAGTCCCTCCAAGTCCCTGTGTTACCAGAGTTCTTCTGTGTTCCTGTGTTACCATTGTTCCTCCGTGTTGCTGTGTTCCTGTGTCCCATCTGCCTGGACCTCCCGTTGCTGACGCGGATTGGACTTGACCCTACATCTCTGCCTCCTGCCCTGACCCTGTGCCTGGACTCGACCACGAGATTGTCTTCTGTTAAGGTACCTCGACCTCGGCTGCCACCGCGGGCTAGTCACACCTGTGGAACGACCTGCAGCAAGTCCATCCCGCTTTGCGGCGAGCTCTGGTGAAGACCAGGTGCCACTTAGACTCCGGTCCCAGAAGTCAGCTAGTACCACCTCCTGCGGTGGTCCACTGGATCCACACATCCCGAATCCTGACAATCAGGCAGAAAGGCCACAATACTCACCACTACTGTGAGCAAGATTGATCCTTGATGGAACATCTTTATAAACTGAAGAAAGCTTTTGTATCGGAGTTCACTTATTTAGATCTTGAAGAAGTTAGAAAATATATATTATACTAGTTCAACAAATATTATTTAACCATAGTTTTTCATTGGTCCTTTACATTAGAACTAACATTTGAATATTAAATAGAACATTAATAACGTTAAGTTTTGGCTTTGTGTTAATTGGGCCCATCATAGACAATGATTGAGGAGCATCTATTCATAGGCCCAGTTTTGATTTTATCATAAATTTTATTATAACTTTACATGTCTATATTATTTGACAATTATCCAATTTTATATAGACCCTAGATCAGTGATGGCAAACCACAACCAAAATCCACTTATTTACCATCAAGTGCCAACATGGCATTTCAAGCAGTAACTTATTGCTACCAGTTCTTCAACATCATTCAATTGTATTGGCTCTCCTAAGGCCACCAATAGAGTTGAAAGAAGGTGGGCAAATTCAGACCATCATTGTAGCTTCTCTCCAGGAAGAATGTGGATCCAGCAGGAAGACCTCCAAAGACAATGCAGTTCTGTCCACTGACCTTCTCACTTTTCCCACAGTTCAAACAGTCAATGAAATGTCGCTTTAAAATAGCTCTGAGAGCAGTATCTTTTAAGTTGCTTGGGACTGCAGGAAGATTTGGTGGATGTGGTCCTGTGTGGTAAAATTGGGACAATTCCCTGAGTGCCCACAGAAAGGGCTCTGAGTGCCACCTCTGCTACCCGTGCCATAGGTTCGCCACCACTGCCCTAGATGCTTGTGATGGGCATCTTCAAATGGGTGTCACGGGTGACCCCGCGATTCATTTCTCGGATTGCGGGTGCAACCTTATGCTGCTGGCACACGGCTCCCCCGGCCTGGACCTATGTCACCGGTGCCCTCGGGATCCATGTCACGGATCGCGGGTACACCCATTCTCTGCTATGTGGCGTGCCCCGTCCCCGGGCTTGCACTCACCTCTCCCCGCTCCTGGTCCCGGTTCTGGTCCCGGTTTTCTTTGTCCTGGCTACCACTCCCGTCCAGGACAAGG
Source organism: Engystomops pustulosus (assembly GCF_040894005.1). Classification (NCBI taxonomy): domain Eukaryota; kingdom Metazoa; phylum Chordata; class Amphibia; order Anura; family Leptodactylidae; genus Engystomops; species Engystomops pustulosus. Next base: position 46,803,260 of record NC_092421.1, read on the forward strand.
CCCGCACGCGTTCCTGCTCTCTAGGGCGTGTTCGGTGATACTCTGTGATTTAAAGGGCCAGCGTCCTTCTGCTTGGCGCTGGCTAATCCGGCTCGACCTTATAATCTGGCACCTCCCTTCAAGTCATTTCCCTGAAGTGAAAGCCCTCCTGTGTTTCCTAGTGTTCAAGCATTCCCAGCGTTCCCAGGATTCCTCTGTGTGTCTGTACTCCAGTGTTCCTCTGCGTTCCAGTATTTCTGTGGCGTTCCTGTGCTCCTGTGGCATTCCTGTGTTCCTGCGGCATTCTTGTGTTCCTGTGGCGTTCTTGTGTTCCTGTGGTGGTCCTGTATTCGTATAGCAGTCCTGTATTTCTGTGGCGGTCCTGTATTCCTGTGGCAGTCCTGTATTCCTGTGGCAGTCCTGTATCACGGTGGTCATCCTGCGGTCCTGCCATCCTGAGGTCTTGCCATCCTGAGGTCTGTTCCTGTGTCCAGCTCCGGTCGTCCGTCTGTGTGGTTCCTACTCCGGTGATCTGTCCCTGTGGTTCCTGGGCCATCCTGTGGTTCCTGTTTCCTGCTTCCCTACCTTGGCTACAACGGCGGCCTAGTCGCACCCGTGGATTGACCTGGTGCCACCCCACCGCAGCAAGACCATCCCGCTTTGCGGCGGGCTCTGACGAAGTCCAGGGATCACTTAGATTCCGGTCCCGGGTTGCGGCTAGTATCATCATTCACCGCGGTGGTCGAGAGGGTCCACAGACTCTTTCCACAGAGACTCTCTGACAATGGGCTTGCCTTCTAATGGATTTTTGGGGCCGATTGTGTGAAACCCTGTAGGGTCTCATAGAAAAAGCAAAAGATAGTATAAAATATTGTTTGGGGCATAAGAACCTGAATGACCTAAATGTTATAGTGATACATGACTATTGTGTGTATGAGAGGATGAGAAAAGTTATATTATGTAATTTAAAAAAAATTTAAAAATGTATTTTCAGTAAACATAGCACTCATATAAAGCAAAATAGAATCATAAGTAGCAATAAATATATATATATATATATATATATATATATATAAATATATAATATTATGTTTAAATTTTGATGTAGTACATTTGGGGACACTGGTTGAATTGTATTCTATACTTTTCTTTAACACTTGATACACGTGTCAATAGTCAACACAAACCTTCCTTTACATAAATGCCCCTTTTGTTTACCCCTGATAGTGACTTGAATTATCTAATGGATTTACACAGTTAATGATGAATTAAGAGGTATTTCACTGTAGCAAATTGATTTTCAAGTATCTACAATAACTAACCAGGGGTCTTAGTAAGCCATCACATGACTAATTGGACCAATTTGTGATGTAATGATTACCTCAACATACTTTAGATAAGGACTTGTCACTGTTTGTACATGCAATAGGTTTAAAGGAAATATAAAACTCTTTGTAAAGGACCTCCTTCTGTAGAGTTACAAAAATTATGTTATGTAAAGTCAGTTTTTACTGTTCTCTATCTTGATTTTTACTCTGCCTCTTGAATTACAATTAAAAACAACACCTATAGGCCAAACAGCATATGATAATTCAAGTAATAAAGTATGCAAACACTATGACAAAATAGTATAAACAGGTAAGCTTTATAATGAAGTGCCAAAATCTGAAGGTATTGAGCTAAGGTGAGTCATCATTGGGCATTTTGAAGTATTATTTTTTTAGAATACATAAACTGCAGAATATGGTTTATTAGGCTGCTGGTCAACTAGTGTCAAAGTTTACTATCAATTGACTAAATATCATTTAGGATTTTCTCTTCTGGTCTTTCTAAACCCTGCCGAGTTCCGTCCTAGGAGACGGGGACACGCGCGGCACCTTCAGGAAATTTAAAGGGCCAGTGCACCGCTAATTGGTGCACTGGCAGATCACTTCCCCTTTAAAAACCCAGCACCTTCCTTACACCCCTGCTGGATCTTTGTGCCTAACAGCCTGAGAGAAAGCTCTTCTGTGATTTATCTGCGTTCCAGTGTCTCCTGTGGTTTACCTGCATTCCTGTGTCTCCTGCTTTCCAGTGTCTCCTGCTTTCCAGTGTCTCCTGCGTTCCTGTGTCTCCTGCGTTCCTGTGTCTCCAGCGTTCCGTATCCGTGTTCCTGTGTACTAGTTATAATTATTTCAAAGTAAACGCTTCTTGCCCCCAGGCCCATTTTGGGTGGGGAGGAGCCGAGAGACAGGGGATTGGACAGGTGAAAGCTCGCCTGGCAGCGGACCGCCAGCTCCATCCCAAGATCCAACTAACATAGTTTTAACTGCAGCACCTTTAATCTACTACTACCTTACTGCCTCCATACATCGTCCCTTTATCAAACGAGCTGTGTCAGGCAGAATTTTCGGGTGTTTCACCAGATACATAATGGAACTCGGCCCATCTGTCACCTCCATGCTGGAGACCTGAAGTTTCAATCATAGCAGCGCAATATGGATGCCCCATACTGTCGCTCTTAATCATGGAAGTCGTCTCCATGGCTGCCTCCACATGTCATGCCCTTAGCAAACGAGCTGTGTCAGGCTCATTTTTTGGGTGTTTCACCAGATATGTTATGGAACTTGGTCACTATGTCGCCACCATGCTGTGTTATAGACTAAATATACCGTCAACCTTTTGTTCACATAGGAAATCATTTCAGCGCTTCTTGCTCACCTCATTTGGTTCCTCTCTGCCGCCTTAACCAGGCAAAATACTGATACATACAGTGCTACACGTTATCCTCGCCAAAAGGAATTTTTTTAATTAGTTTGAAGCCTGAGTCCATTTGGGGTATGTCGCCATGCCACTCTCTAGCCTGCCGCTGCTGCCTCTGCATGCCGTCCCCTATAGTGTTAGGGTCAATTATTGGATGTTTTAGATGCTATCTAGCCTCATTCGGTCACTCTGTCATCGCCATGCTGTTGCCCATAATTTTGGCATAATGGTGCGATTAAGCAGCCTCAGAGGTATCCATGCATGCTGCCCCTGCTGTTTCCTGTCCATTTCCGTGGTGTTTCCATAATTTTCTGAGGTTTCCAGGTGTTTGGCCAAGCTTCCCTGTGCAGACCCTTGGTCCCCTTGAAAAATGCTTGAGTCTCCCATTGACTTCAATGGGTCCGTTATTCGAAACGAGCACTCGCGCATCGGAAAAAATTTGACTTGAGTAACGAGCACTCGAGCATTTTAGTGCTCGCTCATCTCTAGTACAGATGTCTTTATTAGCTATGTAGACAAATCACTAACAATGATTATTGGATAGCCACTTTGTTACATTTATTTGCACGTCTACAAAACTTGTGTAATAATTCTTGTACTTTTGCAAAGAAACAGGCTGTGTGTGGAGGAGCTACTGCCTCCTTTGAGAAGGCAGTTTCACACTGTAGTATTATGGAGTTGTCTCTCCCCCACACACAGACCCTATTTATAATATGTCTTTTGAGCTTTAGTGAATTGTGTGCACACGCATTATGCAGGGCCGCATCTGCCATGAGGAGAGTTGAAAATCTCGCCTCAGGCAGCAGAATGCAGAGCCCTTTAAAGGGCGGCGAAATTTGCTGGTTGTCGCCCGAATCGCCCACTAGATAAATAAATCGCACCTGTCTCTTTAAGAAACAGCGCTTTTCCGGCTGCTTAAGTCGCTCCGTTCTATGCAGCGTTACAGGCAGCAGGAAGATTAAGCTGCCTGGGGCCCTGGGGGTGTAACGCACTGGATCCTCACCAGCCGCTCTCCATGTCCTCTCCTAAGCTGTTTGACCCGCCGGGGACCATGGAGCTGGAGACCCAGAGAGACCAGCAGAAAGGAGACCCAGAGGCCGGAGAGCAGATGGAGGTAAGAGCAGCTCTATAGGGCATATACACGTGTGCCCAGCGTCTGTATGTACCCCCCCCCTCGGCGTCTGTATGTACCCCCCCCTCGGCGTCTGTATGTCCCCCCCTCAGTGCCTATATGTGCCCAGTGTCTGTATGCCCCCCCAGTGTCTGTATGTGCCCCCCTCCAGTGTCTGTATGTGCCCCCCTCCAGTGTCTGTATGTCCCCCCCAGTGCCTATATGTGCCCCCCCAGTGTCTGTATGGGCCTCCCCCAGTGTCTGTATGGGCCCCCCAGTGTCTGTATGTCCCCCCCCCAGTGTCTGTATGTCCCCCTCCCAGTGTCTGTATGTTCCCACCCCAATGTGTGTGTGTTCCCCCCCAGTGTCTGTATGGGCCCCCCCAGTGTCTGTATGTGCCCCCCCCCAGTGTCTGTATGTGCCCCCCCAGTGTCTGTATGCCCCCCCAGTGTCTGTATGTGCCCCCCCAGTGTCTGTATGTCCCCCCCCCAGTGTCTGTATGTTCCCCCCCCCAGTGTCTGTATGTTCCCCCCAGTGTCTGTATGTTCCCCCCCAGTGTCTGTATGTCCCCCCCCCAGTGTCTGTATGTCCCCCTCCCAGTGTCTGTATGTTCCCACCCCCCCAGTGTCTGTATGTTCCCCCCCCAGTGTCTGTATGTCCCCCTCCCAGTGTCTGTATGTTCCCACCCCCCCAGTGTCTGTATGTCCCCCCCCAGTGTCTGTATGTGCCCCCCCAGTGTCTGTATGTCCCCCCCCCCAGTGTCTGTATGTCCCCCTCCCAGTGTCTGTATGTTCCCACCCCAATGTATGTGTGTTCCCCCCCAGTGTCTGTATGGGCCCCCCCAGTGTCTGTATGTGCCCCCCCAGTGTCTGTATGCCCCCCCCCAGTGTATGTATGTCCCCCCCCAGTGTCTGTATGTTCCCCCCAGTGTCTGTATGTTCCCCCCCAGTGTCTGTATGTCCCCCCCCCCAGTGTCTGTATGTGCCCCCCCCAGTGTCTGTATGTGCCCCCCCCAGTGTCTGTATGTGCCCCCCCCCCAGTGTCTGTATGTGCCCCCCCAGTGTCTGTATGCCCCCCCAGTGTCTGTATGTCCCCGCCCAGTGTCTGTATGCCCCCCCAGTGTCTGTATGTTCCCCCCCCAGTGTCTGTATGCCCCCCCCCCCAGTGTCTGTATGTCCCCCCCCCCAGTGTCTGTATGGGCCCCCCCAGTGTCTGTATGGGCCCCCCCAGTGTCTGTATGTGTCCCCCCAGTGTCTGTATGTCCCTCCCCCCCAGTGTCTGTATGTCCCCCTACCAGTGTCTGTATGTTCCCACCCCAATGTATGTGTGTCCCCCCCCAGTGTCTGTATGTGCCCCCCCAGTGTCTGTATGTCCCCCCCCCAGTGTCTGTATGTCCCCCCCCCAGTGTCTGTATGTTCCCCCCCCCCAGTGTCTGTATGTGCCCCCCCAGTGTCTGTATGTTCCCCCCAGTGTCTGTATGTCCCCCTCCCCAGTGTCTGTGTGTTCCCCCCAGTGTCTGTATGCCCCCCCAGTGTCTGTTCCCCCCCCCAGTGTCTGTATGTGCCCCCCCAGTGTTTGTATGTGTCCCCCCCAGTGTCTGTATGTGCCCCCCCCAGTGTCTGTATGTGTCCCCCCCCCAGTGTCTGTATGCCCCCCCAGTGTCTGTATGTGCCCCCCCAGTGTCTGTATGTATCCCCCCCCCCAGTGTCTGTATGTGCCCCCCCAGTGTCTGTATGCCCCCCCCCCCACACACAGTGTCTTGTCTGTCAAGTTTAATAAAACTGATTTGGGGCAATTAATATTTTGGGGCCTGGTAGTAATTGAACTTTGGGGCACTATATGGGAGGTATTTGGGCTGCAGTATATAACTAACCTGGGAGGGCTGTGTATGTGGGGCCAGATTTTATATAAGATGGAGGAGATCTGTATATGTGAGCTGTGTATAATTTAATAGAGGGGGTGTTGTATATTCAAGCCTTTAAATACATTAAAGGGGGGCTGTTTAGAGAAAATTATGGGAAATATTTATTAAGGGGTGCTGTATATATTGATTGGTCAGGGTGACACTGTATATAAAATGATTAGGGACCTGGGACCGGATGGGATACAATAGTTTGAACCACACTAAGGGGTGCTATATATATGTTATTGGGGTGCTGTGCATATTATAATTCCAGTACTATTTATATATATTTACAGTATTTAATGTAGGGATGTTTTATATGTGTGGGAGAGTGAGGTCAGTTGTGTTGTGAGGGGTATATAATATTTAGAAGCGCAGTGTTGTTATCCAGGAGACTTTATACTGTAAGTGACTGTGGTATTTTTAGGGACGCCGAGTGGAGATGTGCTGCATGGAGCTGAAGATACCTGGCCGTGAATTCAGCAGTGTTACATCATCGATGGAAGAACCCGGAATAAAGTCCTTTCCATATGGAAGAGATTGTCATCTTTAAGGTACTAGATGCAGCCAACACCTCTCAGTCAGTCAAAGAGTATCTGTGATCCCCTGCCTGTTGGAAATGTTAGTAAAGTTTTAAACATCCTGAACAGGATATGGAAACGTTTAAAAGATTTGTCAGACTTGTTCCTGTTCCCCTGCCACATCTATAGCAGGGGAATGGAGGTAGGCTACTGAAAGTTTTTTTTGGGGGGGGCAGCATTTTAATTTTCGCCTCAGGCAGCAAATGTGCTAGAATCGGCCCAGGCCCTATGACATACTCTCCTGAAGATCTACTATCTGCTGTCCACATGTTCCTGCTTAGATGTCTAATTGAAGTAAGTTTGCCTTTTAAGCATTGTTCACACTGGGCAACATGAAATTGTGCTACAAAAAAAAAAAATTAATAAAGTCTCACTTCAGCCCATCTAACCTGTGCATGCTGTGCTTTTTGCACATATCTATATGTCTACGATTGTTCATTCTTTGGCCACTGTGATGATATGCATGGAAGTGCTCTGCCACTTTATTTATTAACCCCTTAAGGACGCAGGGATTTTTCGGCTCTTTTCTCGCTCTCCAACTTCAAAAATCCATAACTTTTTCATTTTTACGTGCACAGACCTGTGTGAGGGCTTATTTTGTGCGTAACAAAATTTTCTTTCCCGTAAAGTTATTTATTTTAACATGCCGTGTACTGCGAAGCTGAAAAAAAATTCTAAATGTGGAAAAATTGAAAAAAAAACGCACGTTCTTGTGGGCTCAGTTTGTACGACTTTCACTCTTCGCTCCAAATAACACGCCTACTTTATTCCTTGGTTCTGTGCGATCGCGGTGATACCAAATTTATATAGGTTTTATTGTGTTTTAATACATTTTCAAAAATTAAACGAATGTGTACAAAAAAGAAAAAAAAAATTTTGCCATCTTCTGACGCTAATAACTTTTTCATACTTTGGTGCACGGAGATGTGTGAGGGGTCATTTTTTGCGAAATGAGGCGACGTTTTCATTGCTACCATTTTGAGGTCTCTGCGACATTTTGATCATTTTTTATTTTATTTTTTATGTTATGTAAAAAGGTGTAAAAGTCGCATTTCGGACATTTGGGCGCCATTTCCCGCCTCAGAGGTCACCGCCGCCCGTAACAGTTTTTATATTTTGATAGATCGGGCATTTTGGGACATGGCGATACCTAATATGTTTGTGATTTTTACTATTTTTTAAGTTTTATATCCGTTCTAGGGAAAGGGGGGTGGTTTCAATTTTTAATATTTTCTAAATTTTTTTTTATTTTTTAAACTTTTTTTTTTCACTATTTTTTAGACCATCTAGGGTACATTAACCCTAGATGGTCAGATCGCTCCTACCTTATACTGCAATACTTCTGTATTGCAATATATGGCATTTTTGCAGCACATTCATTTCAATGAGCCACTGGCTCATTGTAACGAATCTGCAGAAGCCATGTAGCCTCGTGTCAAAAGAAGACCCGAGGCTACCATGGCAACCGATCGCCGCCCCCCGATGACGTGGTTAATAGCCGCGATCGGTGCAAGTACTGACCGCGGTTATTAGCGGTGGGGGTTTTCTGCAAAATGCAAAACCCCCCACCTTTGTATGAAGAGGACTCAGCCCGTGAGCCCTCTTCATACATCCTATATACCTCTGCACCGTAGAGCTACGGCGCAGAGCGTTAAGGGGTATCAGATATGTGATTATTACTTTGTAACATGTACAGATGACTCTATCAGACATGTGTAAAAATTACCAACAATAATTATGTGGCAACTAGAGATGAGCAAACACACTCGTCCGAGCTTGATGCTCGTTCGAGCATTAGCGTACTCGCAACTGCTCGTTGCTCGGACGAATATTTTGCCAGCTCGAGAAAATGGCATCTCTCGCCGTTTTGATTTTTGGCGGCCAGAAACAGAGCCAATCACAAGCCAGGAGACTCTGCACTCCACCCAGCATGACGTGGTACACTTACACGTCGATAGCAGTGGTTGGCTGGCCTGATCAGGTGACCCTGGAATAGACTAGCCCCTGCCCGCGCTGCTCGCATCATTCTCTGTCTGGATGCCGTTAGGGAGAGAGCTGCTGCTGCTGCAGGGATAGCGTTAGGGTGTTATATTAGCTTACTGTTAGGCAGGAGTGAGTCTACAAGAACCCAACAGCCCTTTTTAGGGCTAGAATATTTTTTTTTTCTTTGCTTGTGGCTGGGCTTGCTGGCACTAGTAGTGCAGCTAGTACCATATTGTGACGAATTTGCAGGGAGACTTGCGAACGTTCTGCAACACCCTCGCCGATGCAATGGCGAGGTAGTGCTTGCGAATACGTCCCACCTGTAGGTAACACCACATTACACTACATGGTCCTGATAGGACATAGGGGTATTGCAGTGGTTAATCCTGCCTGGCAAGGCAGATGTTAATCTGTGATGTAATTATGTCAACCAATGTCTGTGTTACATCCTGTGTTCTGTAAGCTGAGATGTGATTGGAGGAGCAGCCACCACCTGACCAAAGGGAGGTAATAAAACCTCTGGCCAGGAATGTTCTGGAGACTAGATTATTCTAGTAAGGATTCAGAGAGATTCTAGTGTAGGAGAATCCTAGAGAGTGTGTGCGTGAGTAATCTCTGTCTAGCCCATACCAGAGCAGGAAGAGCCTAGCCCCTGCCTCTGAAGAGTGGAGCATTAGACTAGAGTTAGTATAGTGAGGAAAAGGGGTATCATCTTACCTTTAAAGGTGATACCTGAAGCCCTACAGGACAAGCTGAAGCTTCCTACCAGGACACAGCTGCCTCCCAGCCTGCCCTCTACATCCAGGCTGGTGAACTATCTCCTGAGGCTCCCTCCAACTCACATCTCGGCACCCCATCTACCTGTTAAAGGCACGTTTGCTGCGGTTCCTGCGGTTCAAATAAAGAACTGTAAGTTGTTTTCTTCAACTTCTGTCTCCGTCTGGTCCCTGCTAATACGGCTGCCTTCATCACCGGCACCCTGTCCATCACCCAGAGACTCACACTCGGGACATTAAGGGGTTGCCTCAGGGAGATCCGCTATAGCAGCCTCTCCCTCATCATTTCTTGCCAACACCACCCTGCTGGAGACCTGCCAGGCTGTAGGACAGCCCTCCGGTTCCCCCGTACCAAGCACCGTGACAATAGCGTGCTTAGGCCGCAACCGCCAGCCACTCCGGTACAGCGGGCCCCGGCTGACTCCAGGCCTCACCTCAAGGGCTAGGCCCCGGTGGGGGATGTTGCAGTTCTATTTAGCTCTTAGTGACACACATATCCATCTCAAACACCTAAGTGGGACAATTTATTAGAGGTTTGATTGAACTAGGCACAGTCTAACGATTTTTATTATTTTTTTTCAACCAAAATCCAGTTGTGTGCTGTCAGTGTAGGTTAGAAACTAGCCATAGCAATCATCATCATCTTTTGTGGTTGCTGTGTGATTTCAGCGTACACGCCTGTCGACTGACAGCACTGACAGGCTGACGCTTATCAAGATGAATAAAGCCTGGATTTCTCAGGATTTCCATTCTTCACCAGGTGAAAGAAGCTCAACCTGAATAATGTAAGCACTCCTCCTCCTTATTTTCCTCCTTCTCCTCCTCTTTGTACACTAAAGCAGAGGAAACTGGCTATTTTTTGCCAGGGCCAACTGGCTCTAGCTATAGTACTCTATGTATTTAATTTTTCTGGAGAGCCACCTACCCGGTCCTTTGTTTTAAACAATTTTTGGGAGTGCTACATACAGGCACTATCCTAATTTAATTGTCTCCATAGTAGCCTCCACACGTCTTCTTTATAGCTGCCTCCACACGTTGTCTCCATTGCTACCTCCACACATCATCTCCATAGCTGCCTTCCAAAGTCTTCCATATAGCTGTCTCCATACATCGTCACCTTAGCAAACGAGCTGTGTCAGGCAGAATTTTGGGTTGTTTTTATGGCTTCCACATCAAACTTGTTAACTTTGTCGCCACCCTGCTGTGTTATCCACAAAATATACTTCTGGCCCCCAGGCCCATTTTGGGTGGGGAGAAGCCGAGAGACAGGGGCTTGAAAAGGCGAAAGCTCGCCTGGCAGCTTACCGCCAGCTCCATCCCAATATTAGGCAGCCTCAGAGGCATCCATGCATACTGCCCCTGCTGTTTCCTGTCCATTTCGCCTCCATGATCCTCCACAGCGTCCACCAATGTCTCCATGCGCAACTTTCAACTGTCTATACCCCAGACGCTGGAGCGCGAGAGGAAATACAGTACATCATCCCCTTATGAAACAAGCTGTGTCAGGCAGAATTTTCAGGTGTTTCACCAGATACATAATGGAACGCGGCCCATCTGTCGCCGCCATGCTGGAGACCTGAAGTTGCAATCATAGCAGCGCAATATGAATGCACCATACTGTCGCTCTTAATCATGGAAGTCGTCTCCATGGCTGCCTCCACATGTCGTCCCCTTATCAAACGAGCTGTGTCAGGCTCATTTTTCGGGTGTTTCACCAGATAGGTTATGGAACTTGGCCACTATGTCGCCACCATGCTGTGTTATCGACTAAATATACCGTCAACCTTTTGTTCACATAGGAAATCATTTCAGCGCTTCTTGCTCACCTCCTTTGGTTCCTCTCTGCCGCCTTAACCAGGCAAAATACTGATACATACAGTGCTATACGTTATCCTCGCCAAAAGGATTTTTTTTAATTGGTTTGAAGCCTGAGGGCACGTTCACACGTTGCGTTTCGGTTGCGTTTTCATTGCGTTTAAAAAGCATGTACAACAGCTGATGAGAGGTAATTTGCCTAATTACATTACCGTTTACGTTTGTTAATGCAATGTTAATGCATGCGTTAACAAAACACATATGTTAACACAGTGTTAACATGTATGTTAACATCACGTTTACGATGCATTTTGTAAACATAAATGTTAACAGTAATGTAATTAGGCAAATCACCTCTCCTCAGCTGTTGTATATGTGTTTAAAACGCAACCGAAACGCAACTTGTGAACGCGCCCTGAGTCCATTTGGGGTATGTCGCCATGCCACTCTCTAGCCTGCCCCTGCTGCCTCTGCATGCCGTCTTCTATGGCCGCGGTCACACGTACCGCTAGGCGTTTGTTCATAACGCAACTGTAGCGCACAGGGGGAGGTCCTCGTCCCGAACGCACTTGTGCGCTAGCGTCGCGTTATGAACGGACGCCTAGCGGTACGTATGACCGCGACCTATAGTGTCAGGGTCAATTATTGGATGTTTTAGATGCTATCTAGCCTCATTCGGTCACTCTGTCATCGCCATGCTGTTGCCCATAATTTTGGCATAATGGTGCGATTAAGCAGCCTCAGAGGCATCCATGCATGCTGCCCCTGCTGTTTCTTGTCCATTTCCGTGGTGTTTACATCCTTTTCTGAGGTTTCCAGGTGTTTGGCCAAGCTTCCCTGTGCAGACTCTTGGTCCCCTTGAAAAATGCTCGAGTCTCCCATTGACTTCAATTGGGTTCGTTATTCGAGACGAGCACTCGAGCATCGGGAAAAGTTTGTCTTGAATAACGAGCACCCGAGCATTTTAGTGCTCGCTCATCTCTAGTGGCAACCACTTCATAATTTGTTGCACTAGTTTGTTTACAAAACTTGTGCAATAATCATTGTATCTTTGTATATTGTAAAGAAGCACCCTGTGTGTGGATAATGTGGATAATTTTTATAATTTGTTTTTGAACATTAGTTAATTGTGTACACATTTCTAGTGTCTTAGGGCTTGCTCATGTTCACATTTGTATGATTAGTGATCTCTGTTTAACATAGGCCAGCAATTCAAAGGTTAATGTTAGTTTGCACCTTTTCCACTCCCACTGGACATGAGGTCTAGGTGAGGAGGCTATTTTAAACCAGGTTTGTTCACACAATTTTAGATCATGACTAAGGCCATACGCGTCGATCGCTAATATTACGATGTACCTGTATTTATGATCGTTATGTCGGATTTTAACCAATAAAGAAAAGTTTGAACCGCTTAGGCCGGTGCGCAGCTTTGTTTGCATTTTCAAACGCAGACAAAGCGATGCGTGTGGCACCAGCCTTAGGAGGCTCTATTCCGTGCTCCAGTGGGTTTCAAGACACAGTGTACCTCTCTATCAACCTTTAACAAAAAGTGAAAGAAAACTTCACTGAGGAACATCGCAATAAGGTACTCACACTCATAATATGGACAATATGGAGAGTGAGGAGCTGAAAAAATCCCGAGATAGGATGGCGGATATCTTTACAGATAACTCTCTAAATGTACCTTGAATGATTCTCAAACCTGCATTTTTAACCTGCAAAAGATCATAGAAAAAGAAATGCACATCTTGTGGGATGCAGAAACTCTAGGCACATATGTTGATATAATGATGATCCCACGTGGGCTCAGAATGTACAAGAATCCCACCACAATTTTTTCTGACAAGTTTAAAGAAGAATGGAACCAAATTCTGAGCGATTTCTTGATTTCTTTAATGAAACTAATCATACAAAATTAACAAATAGTTCTGGAGAGGATTAACAAAGAAATCAAGGATTGTGAACAGCAGATTAAAGATCTGGACAATACTAAAAGAGGACATTAAAACAAAACTCAAAGACTTTGAAACTGGAATAATAGATACTAAAAAATGAAAATTCCAAAGAGATTTAGCAGAGTACCGCAATAATGAGGTCTATACATGGAAGGATAAACTGAACAGTGCCAAACCCAATTCAATCTTAAAAAACCGCCATTCAAGATACCACTACCAAAAGTCAAATAAAGTGGGCTTTTCAGACAACGAAGAGTACTCCTCAGCCTATACATCAGATGACAGCAACACAGCTTATAGTGACAGCGAAAGAATATCTAATTCCACACAGAGAACTAAATCCAACAAACAGCCTGTGCAGAACAAAATTCAAGGTCCAAAAAATGGGGAAGACGCGCAGGGAGAAAACACAGAAAGAAATCGCATGTACACGAGGCAGGAGAAAAAGAAAAAAATGACATCATCTTTAATCAACCTGTCAGGGAGGATTCTACCCCTTCGGGTTAATAACAGCACTTGACAACCCTTCGGGTTAATAACAGCACTTGACAAAGGACTGAACTTTTCCCCACTGCAGAATTTTGATTTGTTCAATACCGTCCTGGACATTAACAAATTTTGTAGAAATGTCACAGTGAAATCTCATTTTTCTAAGATGCCCGATGACAACCACACAGAGTCTCTACATGCCAGTGATGACACCTACATGGTGAGTTTAAAAAAAGATCTTAATATCTTTTCAGATTTTAGTGAGCAAAATGGAGCACTAGTATTAAAAATCTTACAATGTGAATCCTCACCAGTAGACAATTACACAGGTTCTACATTTAAAACCACTAATCCTGGATTCTACCCTATTGGTTGTAGGACCAAAACTTTGGATAGGTTCCAGGATTTGGTAGAACAGGAGCTGATTGAATTACAAGACACCATCTGTAAGGCCCCTTCCACACTTGCGTTGCAGATCACGTCAGAGTTTGATCAGGGTGCGATCAGGGTTTGGTCAGTGAAAAACTGACATTTTTCATCAGAGTGCAATCCGTTTTCAGTCAGAGTTTGTTCAGTGTCTCAGTTTTTCACGTGTGTTTTCAATGCAATTTCAATGCGTTTTTCACTCGCAGATAATGCGCGTGAAAGGACTCAGGGCTGAGGTCTATCTTTTCTATGGCAATTGATGTGTGAAAAACGCATTGCACTTGCAAGTGTTTCAGAGTGCAATGCGTTTTTGATGCGTCTCCATAGACTTGTACGGTGTGTTTTTCACGAACGTGACTTGCAAAAGTAGAGCATGTCCTTAAAAAAAATGCGTGCGCGTGGGTGCGTCAAAGCATGCGCAGAACATGCGCGTGAAAAACGCAAGTGTGGAAGGGGCCTAACACATAATCTCACAATGACAGAAAAAAATGTGTTACGGAATTTTGAAATGAATAGCAGCTTAGTAGCACAGGCAGCAAATAAAGGGGGAACTATATCAGTGATGGGTGCCAGTTTGTATAGAAAATTGTGTTTAAATTTACACTGCATGTAAACGTTTGTCTAAGAATCCAACGGGTCCTTTTTGATTTCTCTTGTACGTATTTTGGAAGAAGGGTTGTATTTAGGGGTTTGTGAGAAGAGGACACAAGAAAAAGTGCTGGGGTAACGGAGGAGCTTTTTTTAATTTAAAGGACATGTACCACCAGGATGAAAAACTTTAAGTAAATGAGCCTGAGGGGCTCGAGGCTCTATTAACACCTATTGAGATGGAGACACTCAGGCTCATTTGCATACTGTGCTTTATGCTGGTGGTAGATCCCCCATTAACTAGACCTTTGCATCACTCATCAACTATATCTTTTTGTTCTGGTAACAACAAATTTGTTCCTCTGGGACCAGTCTCTTCTTGTGCCACAATTGTAAACCTTTGACCACTGCATCACATCCATAGTGCATTGTGCTGCTACTCATTTGTTAGAATAGGTTCAGAAATTCAGGAACAGCAAGTGTTGCAATTTCAAGAAAATTAGAAACTTCTTCTAAAAACAAGCCTGACCAAGCAAGGTATTACAACTGAGCTACATTCATTTATATACAGCGGAGCTGCAATCCCCACTCAAACCATGCTCAGGTCTTACTTAGGAGGTGAAATTTATGCAGTTTATGAAGTTTTAATTATTTTAAATTTATAGATGTACAGTAAAGTGGTCATATTTGCTGATAAATGGTCCAGACCCTACAAAATAAGGGTTGCACCAGAATATAATTCTAGCTTGCAGCTATGTATTTTAAGAAGTTTTACATTAATTCACAACAAATGGGCATAATAGATCCAACATAAATGATAATGATTGTATTTTTTTACTTATTATATTACTGAAGTTAAATTAAATTTGGGGGAGTCCCTTGTTGAGAAGGACCTGGGGGTAGTAGATCATAAATTGAATAACAGTGCGCAATGTCAATCAGATGCCTCTAAAGCAAGTAGGATCTTGTCATGTATCAAAAGTAGTAAAGACTCTCGTGATAGGGATGTAATATCACCACTGTACAAGGCATTGGTTCAGCCTCACCTGGAATATGCTGTCCAGTTCTGGGCACCAGTCCATAAAAAGGATGCCCTGGTGCTGGAAAGGGTTCAACGTAGAGCCACATGATAAGGTGTATGGAGGGTCTTCGTTATGAGGAAAGATTAAAACAACTGGATTTATTTAGTCTGGAAAAGAGATGACTACGAGGGGACATGATTAATTTATTTAAATATATGAATGGTCCATACAAAAAATATGGTGGTAAGTTGTTTCAGATTAAATCAAAAGACGAGGGGGCACTGTCTCCATTTGGACAAATCAAGGTTTAATCACCAGAGGCGACTGGGCTTTTTTGCTATGAGAACTGTCAATCTGTGGAATAGCCTGCCTCAGGCGCTGGTCACAGCAGGGACAGCAGAGAACTTCAAGAAGGATCTAGATGCCTTTTTACACCTAAATAACTTTGGTTATGTTATATAGAATTGTTTCCCCTAAATCCCTTCATGCAATCCCTTCCCTTCCTTGGTTGAACTTGATGGAAAAGTGTCTTTTTTTCAACCGTATAAACTATGATACTATGAAACTACGATACTGTAATTAGCTATCTGCAGTTGTTTAGCAGCTAGCAGAGGTTTAACCATGTCCCAGGCTACTGTCCATTTGCCATGCTTACTGGTAACCATGGGGAACTGTATAGAATAGCTAGAACCATAGCACCATATCGGCCGCCTCAAAAAGGCCCACTTTTAGTGGAGAGTCTTAATTTGGGACTGCCCCGATGGCTCTGTCTGCTACTGCCTTGCCTGCCTCTCCCATCAGTGGCCCGCCTCTCCGGCCCACGGGCACCTGACCCTCCTTCCCAGCTCCCCTCTCCCTTCTATGACCGCCCGGCTATCAGGTCTGCAGCAGGGCAGTCTACCCCTTCATCCCCCCCCCCATCAGCCCGGTTATCAAGTCCGAGGTCGCCCATGTCTCACAGGTCTCACAGGTCTCACATGTCCCCGGCCATCCGGCCTGCCTCTCCCCTCCAGGCCCGCCGGCCTGTCGCATCGGTGGCCGCCCATCTATCATGTCTATGGCCGCCTGTCCATTTCATCGCCCGATAATGTAAATTATTTTATGTTTAGATGGGTGTAATATTGGTGAGTGTGTGTGTATATGCTGTATGCCCCGGTATGGATCGCGGGTGCACCCGTGCTTCTCTCAGCTGCCCCGGTCCTGGCCCCGCTCCCGCTGCAGTGAACTTGCCTCTCCGCGCTCCCGCCCAGACCAGGCCCCGCGTACGGCGGTACTTCAAGATTTAAAGGACCAGTGCACAGGTGATTGGCGTTGTCCACTTCCTGGAATGCATTTAATCCTGCAGCTCCCATCATTCCCTGTCGGATCTTCAAACATTCCTGTGAAGAGAAAGCCCTTCATGTACCCATGTCTGCATGTTACCTCTGTTCCTTGGTGTTCCGGTGTCTCCAGCTTTACCAGTGTTCCTCCATGTTCCTGTGTCTCCAGCATATCCTGTGTTCTTGTCCTGTGTCCCAGCTCCGGTTCCCTGACGTAAGTCCTACTGTCTCCTGCATCGCTACCTTGGCTGCCACCGCGGGCTAGTCACACCCGTGGAACAACCTGGTGGAACCCCGCTGCAGCAAGACCATCCCGCCTTGTGGCGGGCTCTGGTGAAGACCAAGTGCCACTTAGACTCCGTTCCCAGGTATTGGCTAGTACCATCTCCTGCAGTGGTCCAGAGGGTCCACAGACTCACAGCCCGACACTGTATGTGTCTATATATGCTGTGTATATGCTGTTTGTGTGTGTATATGTGCTGTATGTGTGTATATATGCTGTGTGTATATGCTGTATAAAGTGTATGTGTGTAAAATATATATTGTGTATATAGTGTATGAAGTGTATGTGTGCATGGTGTCTATATGCTATATGTATGTATGCACCGTATGTTGCACATTTATCATTGTTTATTATACACCTGTAGAAGCTGTGATTTATGCGTCATCTCCAGTGCAAGGGCAGTGCACTGACATTTAGTGGGCTGGTGCAGGCTTAGTGCCAGGATATGATAAATGTGCCCCTATGTGTGTATACAGCCCACAAGAATACGACACAAATGGGTTTTTTATACCAATTTCACTGCATTTGGAATTTTTTTCCCGCTTCCCAGTACACGGCATGGAATATTAAATACCACCATTTTGAAGTGTAGTTTGTTACGCAGAAAATAAGCCATCATACAGCTCATGCAACATGGAAAAATATAAAAGTTATAGATTTTTGAAGGTGGGAAGTGAAAAATGAAAACGCAAAAACGAAAAAGGGCTGCAGCGTTAAGGGGTTAAAAGAGATGCAAAGCCTGTACCTAAAGTAGTAAGTTGGGCAATGGAGAAGCAGAGAGTGTTACAGAAATATCTCTATCTCTGATGTGATGTTGGTCCAAATCATTGTATACGCGTTTCTTCCTGCTGTAGGTTCTTCAGAGGGATTGCGGTGGAATCAATAAAACATGGGGTCTCCAATGTAGAGGAGCATCCCTTGGGGTGTAGTACAGCAGGAAGAAACGTTTTTGGTTCCAACATATACAGGTATGTCCTTACCATCTTAATGCTCCCGTCAATACACGTACTTTGGAAACAGCACAGCTGACCACTGGACACAACTACAGACCATTACCAGTTGTGGTAAGAACCATCTTTTATTTCCTCTTTGCAAGGTATTTATTGGATGGTATGGTGCATGGCACCGTGATTTACAGGTACGTGGTATCCCCATTGTTTGATCCACAACCGTTGGGGGTTGTGGTGATCAGTATAGTCGCCTAGGTCGGCGTCTATAGTATGGATTGTTGTTGTTGTTTTTAGAATTCACAACCTGTGACCTTTGTATATTTTAAGGTATATCTAATAAAAATATAAGTTTTAGTTCACAGCCATGCTGATAAATTTTGAATATTGAGTGAACCAGAGGCAAAAACGTCCTTGATTTTGGGCCATAATAATACATGCTTTGTGTTTTGTTGACTGCTAGCCACACGGTATGGCTGGTTTTCTTGCGACCGGCATTGACAGGCAACAATGGCTCTCTGAAGTGAATGAGGTATTCTCCGACAAAGCCTTTACCCCTAAAAAATATACCCCTACCTACAACTCAGCTTTCAAAGAATTGACTAAAACCTACAAAGATCAATGTACATCCTGGTGGGAGGTACAAAGTTTAGAGAACTACATCAAAAACAAGATTGTTCCAAGAGGTCTCAGAATCACCCTCACCCCAGGTAACAGGTTTAAGAGCAGTAGTCTCATAAATAAATGGGAGCAAGAAGCCACTGCTAGCTCCCTACGTTTTATGCAGATACTGCTGGAGGAGGAGAGGGTGAATCTTGATACATTGGAAAAAAGACTGAAGGAACAAATTGACGTAGTACGTAAATTTAGTTCAGAAAGTGACTTTAATACTAGAGAACTACAACTACAAAATACACTTGAAAAGTTCCAATTTCACCTGAAGGAACGCAAACATCGGCAGTTCTCGAGGGATCTTCAGGACTTTAGAGAGAACCGCGCATACACCATTATGAATACAAGACAGACGACTAGGGAGACAGAAACCGAATACTCCTCCACTGAGGCAGAAACCTCAGATACAGAAGGTAAACCCAAATCATCTAGAGGACGGGGATCGAGAGGAAGGGGGGGAAGAGGTAGAGGAAAGGGTGGCGCAGGATCAACACAGGTCACGTCGCAACCTTTTTTAGAGAACAATTACCCCCTGCGGAGTCGGAACACAGGACAAAAAACATACCCTCCCAGACCATAAATATATCCAGTAAGATATTATCCCCTGAAGAACAAAGAGTATTAGACAAAGGTTTATCGTTCGTACCTACGTCTGACTTTAATATATTCGAATGGGTAAAGGACCTCCATCTATTTGCCAGACGTATACACTGGCGTAAGCACTTCAAAAGGATGGATGAGAGGGAAAGCCGGGAACTCGGGATACCTACAAACATGTTAGAAGATGTAAGATTTCTCTACCAACTGGGGGACACTACTAACCTTGAGGGTAAAGGACCTTTCACCGACTTAAGAGTGGGGAGCACAAAAATGCCACCCAAAGGGGAGGTCTCTTGTATGGATGTATTTGTTGAGGTGGTTACAAGGGACCTCGAAAAGTTGGCGAACAAACACATCAGTAAGAGATACAATATGTCCGAGGGAGAAATGCAAGCCCTACAGGGACTTGAGAGGGACAAGAATTTAATCATTAAACCCTCAGACAAAAGGGGTAACATCATCTTACTCGATGCCCCCCGATATAAAGAGATGTGTTTGAACCTATTGGAGGATAAACAGTGCTACAATCCACTGGATAGGGACCTCATATAACGCTTCTCAACGGAACTGAAACAGATTCTGTTAGAGGCAAAAAGAGACGAACTCATTACTGATGCTGAATTTGAATTCATGTTCCCCCGGACTCCAACATGCAGCACCTTCTATGCCCTACTGAAGGTGCATAAGGGCCTTGATCCACTGAAAGGCCACCCCATAGTGTGGGATCGTTATGCCAAAACATCGGCATTTACGTAGATAAAGTCCTCAGACCATTTGTACTGGCACTCCCTACCTATATAAGGGACACGACTGACCTACTTAAACACGTAGGAGGCATCAATATAGGCAGCAACTACCTCTTAGCCAGTATAGACGTAGAGGCTCTCTATTCATCTATCCCACACGACAAAGGATTAGAGGCAGTGGCATTTTTTCTTTCAAGTCGAGGCACCCAGTTCACTAAACACAACCGGTTTATTTTACGCTTGCTTGAATTTTCACTTAAACATAATTTTTTTCTGTTTAACGGCAAGATCTACCACCAGCTCAGGGGCACGGCAATGGGGAGCCCGAGTGCCCCCACGTACGCCAATTTGCTCCTGGGCTGGTGGGAGAGCACGGTTTTATTTGGTGACACCCCATATCCAGGGATTGATGGAGCTGAGATATTTCTCCGCTTTATCGACGATATATTTATACTGTGGAAAGGGGATAAGGAAAGCTTCAAAAATTTAGCAGAAAGCCTTAACAGGAACTCTATAGGGCTGCGGTTCACCTATGAGACAAATCCTGACAGACTCCCGTTCTTAGACGTACTTTTAACAAGAACTAAGGAAAACACGCTTGCAACAACCATCTATCGCAAACCAACTGCGACAAATTCCCTCCTGCGGTGGGATAGCCATCATCCTCTCCCACTTCGCAAAGGGATACCCAAAGGCCAATATCTCCGCATGCGGAGAAACTGTAGTGACAACAGGGAATACAGTAAGCAAGCGGGTGACCTTAGGAAACGGTTCAGGGAAAGGGGATACCCGGACAGGGTACTCCGCTCTGCTTACCAACACTCCTCACGGTTTAATCAAACAGAACTATTTGTGAGCACCACCAAAAACAATGAGGGGTCTGCAACATTGTCCCGACTAGTTACCACCTTCGACAATGGAGCAAACGAGGCGATAGCCATACTTGAACAACACTGGCCAATACTAATGCTAGATGAGGACATTAAGGGAATGGTTGGCCCCAGACCGTTAATCACCTTCAGGAGAGGACGATCCATAAAAGATAGGATTGTCCATAGCCATTTCTCTCCTGCGAAACCAGAGGGGTCATGGCTTAATCGTTGTCCTAAAGGTTGTTTTAAGTGTGGGAGAAACTGTGTCGCTTGCCCCTACATCAAAACCACCAAAACTTTTTACAGTAATGTAATTGGTAGAACCTTTGATATATGTGGCTTCATCAACTGCTGATCGAAGGGTGTGATTTACAAGGCAACGTGTAACTGCGGACTTGAGTACGTTGGAAAAACTTATAGGGAGTTCAGGAGAAGAGTTGGTGACCATCTAGGGGACATAAGGCATGACAGAGACACACCAATAGCCAGACATATGCATCAGATTCATGGGGGGGACCCTAAACAAATACAGTTTGTGGGTATTGACATAATACCATACCCTGAGAGAGGAGGGGACTGGAACAAGAGGATTCTGCAAGTAGAGGCCAAGTGGATCTACAGACTGGGGACAGTGACACCAAGGGGACTAAATTAACAACTACAATTTACATGTTTCCTCTAAAAATAGTTCCCCACAAGATCCAACTACAGATACAACATTACATCTCCCCACCTCCGGGTAAGGAAAAGACCGGGTATTGACTGCTCTGTAGTTTGTGACCATACATAAGGAGATTTAACCATGAACCTGATCGGGGAGGTGTCAGGTGATATATCCTCACCTCTGGACTGGGCCCCCTCAACAGCGCCGAGATTAACCACCAGCCCAATAATCCTAGTAAAAATACCTTATGACTAATTTGTATTTTACATCAGTAACCCTGAGTAAACAAAGGAATAAATCTCCATTTTTTTTTTGTTTTGTTTTTTTCTTTTTTTTAAATAAAGAAGGAGAGAGGATGTGATTGGGGGAAGGTTGCTAGATATATGTCAAGAATGTACATACAACACCAATGCTGCCCATACATGCTCCTGATCTTTCACTCATGATTATTACACACTTACTCTCCATTTGTATTTTAATCCTATCACATTTGTATCTCATTGACCATGTTGTCCTTGATCAACTCTTGAGTACATTTTAACACCCAAATTACAATATTGTAAATCTGTAATATTTAACAACACATCTGAACAACCTTAGGGAAATATTCATCCATGGAGCAATTCTATAAAACAACTTCAGTAGGTGAAAAGCCTATTTAATCCCTAGTGCTGTCATCAACTTTATTACTATCCCAATAGAGATTTTTACTTTATCACTCGTTATAGTCTCTAGAATAAGTGGACTAACATATTCATCGATCCCTGGTTGTAGTCTTTACAGTTGCTTTAGTTACAGGATAGGGTTCAGATTACCCAGAAAAGAGGTCCACACACACAAGCACATGTTCATAGCTTAGCACATGTTCAAGCAAGCACATGTTCAAGCAAGCACATGTTCATAGCTTGGTAGCTTAGCAAATCTTTTGTACTTAGCAAATCTGCAACCTCTAGAAGGGGTAAAGTGGCTTTGGAGTGTATATATTTTCATATATATATATTTTCATATATATTTCATATATTTATATATATATTGGAGTGTATATAGTTTTCACTACTCTCTCTACTTTGTACTAAGCATATATAAACATACTTGTGTAAATGGACAGTAGCAACAGTGAATCTAAGTGATACTCAATACTTATCCACCACAAAGGATATAGAGTCTTAGACTGGTGGGTGCACTGAACCATCAAGTAAAGGGTCCTTGGCAGACATTTCTTGTCGCCTTTTTGACATAGTCCACCCTCCATCCATTGGGTCCCAGTTTTACTCCAATCTTGCTTCCTCACCTGTGAAGCCTGTTTCTATAAAGACAGGAGTATAGATAAACCTACTGGGCCAGCGAGGGTTACGGACTGTACTGATACAGGCTCCTTTCCCCTAGGTTTTCAGGTAACCAGTATGGTCGCTTCATGTATTAGAGCTTCAAAGGTTTTACCTTATTGTAACACTAAGACCTCTATCAGCTATTTCAAAGTCTCATAGTTGTTGATGAACTTACTATATGAGGTTAGGAATCTTGAGGAATCCCAAAAGGGTCACTTTTCTTACCCTCTGCCACTTGTACACACAGGTAGGTTAGGAGTGGTTCTGCTTTTGTTACCTCGTGTGGTGTGACCACTGCATATCTGATGTAGAATTAACCTCATTTCCTGGTTTCTAAAGCCATCTACAAAAAAACTCAAAATGCAGATTAGTGATATAATCAGTTTTGAAATATTAAAAGCTAAATGGTTCATTTATCATTAAGATAATAGAAAATTTTAAAAACAACCTGTCTACTTCATCTGCCCCCCCCCCCCCCTTTTGAATCTAGCAAAAGTAGTGGAGCTGGATTCAATGTAATACATCAATAGAGGGCACATTATAACCAAGGTTTCTAGTCATGAAGTACTGAAATGCTATCAGTATAGTCCAAAACTAGTACAGAAGCTTTTATTTACGTAGGCAGCAGTAGGATACAAAACTAAGAAGGGTCCAAGTTCAGTCAACAGCTTCTGGCCTGTTTCCTCTCCTCTGTAAAGTGCTTGGCTTAAACTTAAATGAAAAGTAGAAAATGAGCAATATACTCCAGAAAAACACAGTATTGGGACCAATGCCGATGTATCAATGCTGTATAATAGGAGACATACAGTATACAAATTCCTTAGACCTTTTTATAAAACTATACAGTCATACTGCGGCACATGCTGAGGGACAGCGTTACTGAGCAGAAGCATCACTATAGCCAGTGAGGTAGGCTTCTGGGTCCCAATACTGGGTCTTGGTCCCAATACTGTGTTATAGCTTCTGCCTAAAAAGCTCCTAATAATAATCTCAGTCATAGCTTCTGAATAGGACAAATAGTATAGGATCATGGGAAGATTTTACTCCTGGTTAAACCATTACAATTACAGGAGTTGCAGCGAATCAAACCCAAAATCTACTTCGGGCCATCAGGGTTAACAGTCCTCAGTAATGAACACACATTCTCATTGTTTCTTTCGCCTCTTAACATTCCATCACATGTCCTCCCCCTCCTGTGTTCCTCCTGAGTCCTGTAGTACTATGTGTAGATAACAAAGAAGGAATCTAACACACCATTGTAACATCTAAGTTCACTCCCTCATCCTACACAGATTGCTAAAACTTTTAACCACACCCTTCAAACTTTAGGTGTATTATAAAGTTTTACACTACATATCTGATGTTATTAAACATACATCGCAAGGTGTCTCAGGTCCAAGCCTGCAATGAACAATGTGCACAATTGTGTGCTGGACTTTCCTCACATCTGGTAACTCTGATGAAATACCATAAGCACTACACATAATAAAGACAAAACACATATTTATATCTTTCCCATAATCTGCAGAAATGTATAAAGGAATAAAACTAATAACACCTACAGTAGCTGGCAAGGGTCAGTTCAGGGAATCCAATTTGGACTGCACAACCGTCCAGGAGTTCCACAGAAGTCCAAGATCCGTAACAAATATGTTACTACCCGGGTTTTGGACTTTGAAGTTCTGAGAGGTGATTCTTAGATTAAGCAGGTAGTCTCCCACATTTATTCCCTGGGTACTATATCTTAGTTGTCCTCTAAAGTTACAGCAATAGCCCAATACAGCCAAATACAGTTGACAGGGCTGTGAATGCAAATCCAAAGATCTTTAGGTAATGCATCATGCTCCATACCACTGGTCTACTAATGTATATCAAGTTGAGATGCCCCCTACAGGAGAAACATCTGAAAACTATTTCTTTGTTCTGTGGGGAGCCCGCACTTTTTCCAATCTAGTCATGACCGGATATATTCCAGTGTGGGGGTTGGGTCTAGGTGCCACACTGCACATGTCTCCCGCCAGTCTGGGTCTTTATATCCATACACTCTGCAATTCATCCACCATTTTAGGGTGGAGGTAGAACTTTTCCTGAATTTTGTCTTAGTCTTTTGTCTGTCCAACTTTTTTGTCCGTCATAACACTCTTACAACACACAATTTCCTATGGCTGTTTCGTTATAACCTCCTCTGGTCGCTTCCTCTGTAACTTTCTTCTACCTATTTGCAATTTCCAATCATTATCATGCAACCAGCCTTTTGTTCTTTTAAGAACCTTTACCATTTACTAACATCCAAACAACCATCTTTTGGCATACCTGATCTTTTTCAACTTTCTCTGACATCCTTTTACAGCCTCTTTTCCCTTTTTCTCTTTAACGATCTGTACTGTTGCTTTCCCTCCGAATTGCCTCTCATCCTACCTAGCAATTTTCCCATAATTTTCTATATATCCCTAGTGCCGGCACACACTCGCAGTCTCTCTTCCTTAGGGCAGTTTTAACCACTTTTATTTTATTTTTTTTTCCTAAACTTTTGCCCGTCAAGTATGACTGCTCTAGTCACCTTCCTTCAAGCAGATTGGGACCCTACCACAAAAAAAAATTTATAAAGTCTGACTGTCCAAACTCAGTCTCCTTTGTCTCAAGCGAATTACGATCTACCAACTACTTTTCAAGGCTGACTCTTTAGGTAGTGGTTATTCTAGGATGTCACTTTCTTAAAACCAGTGCAATACAGTATCACAATAAAGCACTATCAAACACACATGTTCAAACTCACACAATACCCTTATACACTACCACACATCACATGGAATTTTTAAGTAAAATAACAAGATTTTTTGGACTGGGCAATAAAGGCAACTCACCGGAGGTGGGACAACCCAAACAAAGGAGAGACATAGAAAATTGTAAGAATAAGCTTCTTAGCTTCTTATGCAGCTGCATGATCTGTCTGTCTGTCCTGAAAGGATGATCCCAAATTGTTCAATAGGCGTCATGCAAACCCATCCTGGGTTGCGCCAACCAATTTGTTAGAGAAATATCTCTATTAGAGATGAGCAAGCACTAAAATGCTTGAGTGCTCGTTATCCGAGTCAAACTTTTTCCGATGCTCGAGTGCTCATTTCGAATAACGAACCCCATTGAAGTCAATGGGAGACTTGAGCATTTTTCAAGGGAACCAAGGCTCTGCACAGGGAAGCTTGGCCAAACACCTGGGGCAGCATGCATGGATGCCTCTGAGGCTGCTTAATCGCACCATTATGCCAACAGCATAAAACACCCAATAATTGACCCTGACACTATAGGGGACGGCATGCGGAGGATGCGGCAGGCTAGATAGTGGCATGGCGACATACTCCAAATAGCTTAAAACCAATTTTAAAAAAATACTTTTGGCCTATTTGGCCTGGTTATGGCGGCAGAGAGGAACCAAAGAAGGTGAGCAAGAAGCGCTTAAATGATTTCCTATGTGAACAAAAGGTTGATGGCATTTTTAGTTGAAACACCCGAAAAATGAGCCTGACACAGCTCGTTTGCTGAGGGGATAACATGTGGAGGCAGCTATGGAGACGACTTTTGGAGGCAGCTATGGAGACGACGTGTGGAGGCTGCTATCGAGACGGCGGCTACTATGGAGACGACATGTGGAGGCAATGGAGGCGGTTATGGCACCCGAGGTGAATGTAAGGAGGTGAGAAAAGAGGAGTGAAAAGATAGATTTTAGAGGTAAAAGGTTATAGGTTGTAAGTTGAAGGATGCTGCAGTTCAAACAATGTTAGTTGGTTCTTGGGATGGAAGCCCCTGCCTCTCGGCTCCTCCCACCTTAAATGGGCCTGGGGGCCTAAGCGTTTACTTTGAAAAAATTATAATTTTCAAAGCAGACGGGGTCGTTTGAATATTTCATCTAGGAATAATGGAATAGCATAGCGGATCTTTTTTAAAACATTTTTTGGAAATGATTCCATGATTAAGAGCGACAGTATGGGGCATCCATATTGTGCTGCTATGATTGAAACTTCAGGTCTCCAGCATGGCGGCGACAGACCGGCCGGGTTCCATTATTTATCTGGTGAAACACCCGAAAATTCTGCCTGACACAGCTCGTTTGCTAAGGGGACGATACATGGAGGCAGTAAGGTAGTAGTAGATTAAAGGTGCTGCAGTTAAAACTTTGTTAGTTGGATCTTGGGATGGAGCTGGCGGCCAGCTGCCAGGCAAGCTTTCACCTGTCCAAGCCTCTTCCTCTCGGCTCCTCCCCACCCAAAATGGGCCTAGGAGCCAGAAGCGTTTACTTTTGAAAAAATTATAATTTTCAAAGCAGGTGGGGGCTACAAACAGCATTTCTAAGAACCTTTTGTGTAAGATCAAGTGTAGTACTGTTCTTATAAGTAATTGGCCTGTTATTGCGGGGGAGGGGGACGTAAACAGATGCGCAAGTAGCGCTGAAATAATATCGGTCATTGATAAAAGTTTGGCGGTATATTTTGTGGATCACACAGCAGGGTGGTGACAAAGTTAACATGTTTGATGTGGAAGCCGTTAAAACAACCCAAAATTTTGCCGGACACAGCTCGTTTGCTAAGGGGACGATGTATGGAGGCAGCTATGGAGGCGACGTGTGGAGGCAGCTATGGAGGCGACGTGTGGAGGCAGCAATGGAGGCGACGTGTGGCGGCAGCTATGGAGACAATTAAATTTGGATATTTTGGATAATTTGGATGTGGCAGTCCAAAAAAGTTTTCAAAACAGAGGAGCGGGTAGGTGGCCCTCCAGAAAAATTAAATACATAGAGTACCATAGCTAGAGCCAGTTGGCCCTGGCAAAAAATAGCCAGTTGCCTCTGCTTTAGTGAACAAAGAAGAGGAGAATGAGGAGGAGGAGTGCATACATTATTCAGGTTGAGCTGCTTTCACCTGGTGGAGAATGGAAATCATGAGAAATCCAGGCTTGATTCATCTTGATAAGTTTCAGCCTGTCAGCGCTGTCAGTCGACAGGCGTGTACGCTTATCGGTGATGATGCCACCAGCTGCACTGAAAACCGCTCTGACAACACGCTAGCAGCAGGGCAGGCAAGGACCTCAAAAGGTGTACAGCACCAGTTCAGGCCACATGTCTAGCTTTCAAACCCAGTAGTTGTAGGGAGCTGTATGATCATTTAGGACAATGGTATGGTCAGCTACGTACTCCCTCAGCATCTTTCTGTAAAGATCAGCCCTACTCTTCAGAGACTGGGGACAGATTTTGCTACATCTCCAGTACCGCAAATTCAAGATGGAGTCAGTAAGATCAGCAACAACTCTAATCCATAAGGGAGCATACATGTGCTCGATCGACCTAAAAGATTCATACTACAACGTCCCAATTTATCTACCATCACAAAAGTTCCTGAGGTTTACCATCCTCTCACCAGAAGGTCAACATCTCTGCTTTCAGTACAAGGCCCTTCCATTCGGAATATCATCTGCCCTGGGAATTTTTTCCAAAATAATTATAGAAATGATTGCATTCTTGAGAACTCAGCAGGTCCTAGTAGTTCCTTATTTGGACGATTTACGCAAAGACACAGGAAGAACTGATTCTTCACAGAGATTTGACAATCCAAACATAGCAGAGATTAGGCTGGATTATAAATTGGGAGAAGTCCTCTCTGGATCCAGGCACGAGCATCGTTTTCCTGGGCTGGATTCTATCAGTCAGAGATCCTTTCTTCCGGAGGAAAAGAAAGAACGCCTCATGCTTCAAGTAAAAAGTTATTTGAAGAAACAAAGATGCTCAATAAGAGAGGCTATGAGACTTCTGGGGCAACTCACAGCATGTATCCAGTGTGTCCAGTGGGCACAGAATCATACAAGGGTAGTACAAGGCTGGATCCTCCAGGCATGAGACAGAGACCATCTGCATTTAGACAATCTCATCAGCATCACCCCAGCAGTCAAAACAGCTCTATTTTGGTGGATCAATCCAGCTCACCTACAGATAGGGATATCATGGCATCCTTGGCCACTTACTATAGTCCAGACCGACGCCAGCAAGAAGGACTGGGGAGCAAATGTGACAGATGCCTACTTTCAGGGGAATTGGCCTCCTTACATTCAGAAGATGTCCTCGAATTATCGAGAATTAAGAGCAATTTTGGAAGGCCTGAAGGCGCCAGGTCATCTGCTAAAAGGCCTTCACGTGAAGATCCTATCGGACAATTCCACAGCAGTGGCCTCTCTCCGACATCAAGGAGGAACAAGATCCCCAGATCTTATGGACCTCTCGGGCGAAATCTTCTATTGGGCAGAGATGAATATAGCCTCTTTACCCGCAGTCCATCTAAGAGGCAAAGATAATCTGATCGGGACTTTCTGAGCAGGAGGAAGGTGGATCAGAACAGATGGTGCCTAAATCAAGAAGTGTTCTGTCATCTGACCCAGATGTGGGGTGTGCCAGTAGTGGACCTCTTCGTCACCAGAGAAAACTCAAAAGTGAAGTATTTCTACTCTCTGACTCATACAGAGGCACTGTCCCAGATGGATGCGTTCAGCCACAAGTGGGATGCACATCTATCCTACACATTTCCTCCTCTGCCAGTCATAGCTAGAGTTATACAAAATATTCAAAGGTGCACCAAAAGTTTGAACGCGAGTGATGTACCACCCAAAGAAAAATTTTTTTGCAACAAAGAATACTTTATTAAGTGCCAAATACATTAACAATAAATACAATTACTGGACAAGCAACATATGTTAAAAACTCTGCATACTACAATAGATGGCTGAACAAAAAGCCTCAAGGTAGGTGAAACAGTCATGTTTCGCACAAAGTGCTTTATCAAGGGGAGTGCAGGTAGGACGAACTAGAGCCTATTTAACTAGCGAAACACGTGTCGGGGCATTCCTCTGCTGGTCATTATTGGGTATGGTATTTGTTACTGTCTCGGTCATCCTATTTTATATGTGTTATCGTTTACTGTCTTGTAACCTTGCACTATTGTGCATTGGTACTTTATGACAACCCTCATGACTGTTTCACCTACCTTGAGGCTTTTTGTTCAGCCATCTATTGTACTATGCAGAATTTTTAACATATGTTGCTTGTCCAGTAATTGTATTTATTGTTAATGTATTTGGCACTTAATAAAGTATTCTTTGTTGCAAAAAAATTTTTCTTTGGGTGGTACATCACTCACGTTCAAACTTTTGGTGCAGGTTTATTACCTGATTGAGGCTGTTTTGCCTGCCCATGTCAATCAGGTCTATATCTTTTGTGTAAAATATTCAAAGGGACAGAGTCAGAACTATTCTAATCGTCCCTTTCTGGCCCAAAAAAAGCTGGTTTCCTCTTTTGAAGAAGATGGTTCTAGTAGAACCCATTCTGCTACCCGACCGAAAAGATCTTTTATTCCAGGGCCGCTGATCCATCCGAACCCTCAGGGTCTTAGACTCTCAGCATGGATCCTGAAAGGAGACTCTTAAGAACTAAAGGGTTATCAGAAAAGGTAATATCTACCTTATATGGCTGAAATGACTGGTTTCCTGCTAGCTTGTATCTAAAAATATGGAAGAGATTTGTGTCCTTCTGTGGATCTATCCCCCCTGACCAATACTCTCTAAATCTTTTACAGATCCTGAATTTCTTGAAGGCTGGATTCGACAAGGGGTTAAAAACCAGTACCCTTAAAGTACAAATTGCAGCCTTAAGTGTCTTCTTCGATTCCTCGTTAGCAGAGCATAGATGGATCGAAAGTAGAGATGGGTGAATTTGTTAAAATTCGTTTCGTCCCGATTGGACAAATTTTTTGAAAAAATTTGATTTGACACAAATCGAATCAAAACGAATCACGTTAAAAAACAGGCATTTCCTGGCTGCAGAGAGCCTATAGGGTGTTGTAGAACGTTGTGCCATGCTTAAATATGCATAGGGAGCGTGGATAGGTCTTCAAACAATGCTGTGTTTCAGTATGACACACACATGACAGCCGTGGCTCGTAGAATCACTTCACTCTTCACTTCCATGTGCACTTACATAGGCCAACTTCCCGAAAAAAGCGAAGCGGGATCGCAGCCTGACAATGTAACGTGTGTGCCAGCTCAAAAGGACTGAGCTGAGGGCCAAGATCCCACTATAACATCAAAGAGTGCACTCTTTTTACACTGAGTGACACAATGATATAGTGTGAAGGTGGCATTAGAAGCAGCAAGAGCGGCAGAGTGGCACAATGATATAGTGTGTTGGTGGCATCAAAAGCAGCAGGAGCCCGCAGAGTGGCACAATGATATAGTGTGAAGGTGGCATCATAAGCAGCAGGAGCCCGCAGAGTGGCACAATGCTATAGTGTGAAGGTGGCATCAGAAGCATCAGGAGCCCGCAGAGTGGCACAATGATATAGAGTGAAGGTGGCATCAGTAGCAGCAGGAGGAGCCCACAGAGTGGCACAATGATATAGTGTGAAGGTGGCATCAGAAGCCGCAGGAGCCTGCAGAGTGACACAATGATATAGTGTGAAGGTGGCATCAGAAGCAGCAGAAGCCTGCAGAGTGGCATAATGATATAGTGCATTGGTGGCATCAGTAGCAGCAGGACCCCGCAGAGTGGCACAATGATATAGAGTGAAGGTGGCATCAGCAGCAGGAGGAGCCCACAGAGTGGCACAATGATATAGTGTGAAGGTGGCATCAGAAGCAGCAGGAGCCTGCAGAGTGGCACAATGATATAGTGCGTTGGTGGCATCAGTAGCAGCATCAGCAGCAGGAGCCCGTAAAGTTGCACAATGATATAGTGTGTTGGTGGCATCAGTAGCAGCAGCAGCAGGAGGAGCCCACAGAGTTGCACAATGATATAGTGTGTTGGTGGCATCAGAAGCAGCAGGAGCCCGCAGAGTGGCACAATGATATAGTGTGTTGGTGGCATCAAAAGCAGCAGCAGCAGGAGCCCGTAGAGTGGCACAATGATATAGAGTGAAGGTGGCATCAGAAGCAGCAGGAGCCTGCAGAGTGGCACAATGATATAGTGCGTTGGTAGCTTCAGTAGCAGCAGCAGGAGCCCACAGAGTGGCACAATGATATAGTGTGAAGGTGGCATCAGTAGCAGCAGCAGCAGCAGGAGGAGCCCACATAGTGGAACAATGATATAGTGTGGAGGTGGCATCAAAAGCAGCAGCAGCAGGAGCCCGCAGAGTGGCACAGTGATATAGTGTGAAGGTGGCATTAGTAGCAGCAGGAGACTGCAGAGTGGCACAATGATATAGTGTGTTGGTGGCATCAAAAGCAGCAGCAGCAGGAGCCCGTAGAATGGCACAATGATATAGAGTGAAGGTGGCATCAGTAGCAGCAGCAGGAGCCTGCAGAGTGGCACAATGATATAGTGTGAAGGTGGCATCAGTAGCAGCAGCAGCAGCAGGAGGAGCCCACAGAGTTGCACAATGATATAGTGTGAAGGTGGAATCAGAAGCAGCAAGAGCGGCAGAGTGGCACAATGATATAGTGTGTTGGTGGCATCAAAAGTAGCAGCAGGAGCCTGCAGAGTGGCACAATGATATATTGTGAAGGTGGCATCAGAAGCAGCAGCAGATGCCCGCAGAGTGGCACAATGATATAGTGTGTTGGTGGCATCAAAAGCAGCAGGAGCCCGCAGAGTGGCACAATGATATAGTGTGAAGGCGGCATCAGAAGTAGCAGCAGCAGGAGCCCGCAGAGTGGCACAATGATATAGTGTGAAGGCGGCATCAGAAGCAGCGGCAGCAGGAGCCAGCAGAGTGGCACAATAATATAGTGTGTTGGTTGCATCAAAAGCAGCAGCAGCAGGAGCCTGCAGAGTGGCACAATGATATATTGTGAAGGTGGCATCAGAAGCAGCAGCAGATGCCCGCAGAGTGGCACAATGATATAGTGTGAAGGCGGCTTTAGAAGCAGCAGGAGCCTGCAGAGTGGCACCATGATATAGTGTGGAGGTGGCGGACAATTCCAGTCCCTGGTAAAGATGGTAGGAGGCAGATGGTGCAACTAGCAGCAGATGTGTGGCATCAGGTGGGTGGCAGCATGAGAATAGTAGCTGAGGCATGTAGTTAGAACCCCGACTCATTTCTCAACGTTTGGAGGAGGCGTCATGGCTGATCTAATCTGATTAGGCATTGGTGAGTTGAAATCCTGGCCAATCCAAGCCTGATAATCCAATCTTGACAAAGGTCAGTCTCTCCACATTACGGGTGGAGAAGCGGGTTCTCCTGGGGGTAATGATGGCCCCCGCCTGCAGGAGCCTGCAGAGTGGCACCATGATATAGTGTGGAGGTGGCAGACAATTCCAGTCCCTGGTAAAGATGGTAGGAGGCAGATGGTGCAACTAGCAGCAGATGTGTGGCATCAGGTGGGTGGCAGCATGAGAATAGTAGCTGAGGCATGTAATTAGAAAGCCGACTCATTTCTCAACGTTTGGAGGAGGCGTCATGGCTGATCTAATCTGATTAGGCATTGGTGAGTTGAAATCCTTGCCAATCCAAGCCTGATAATCCAATCTTGACAAAGGTCAGTCTCTCCACATTACGGGTGGAGAAGCGGGTTCTCCTGGGGGTAACGATGGCCCCCGCCGCACTGAACACCCGCTCTGATGCCACACTGCTGGCCGGGCAGGACAGCTTCTCTTCTGCAAACTCCGCAAGTTGCGGCCACGCATCAAGTTTGGCTGCCCAGTAGTCCATGGGATCCTCTACCTCAGGTGGTAAAGTGCTGTACAAGTAGGCCACCACCTTCTGGTGCAGGGTCTGCTTCATGTCCTGCTGCTGCTGTTGGCGGCTACCCTCCTCACTAGGCGGGTGAAGGAAATTGCTCATTAAGGAATCCAGACTTAAGCGAATGTTGATGGAACTGCTACTGCTCCTACCCCCCCAGCTCCCCACAGCAGCCGTGGTAGTAGTCCGTGAGCAATGACTGCCAGGAATCCGATGCAGAATGGAAGAGGATGGACAATGGCGCACATAGGCAGCGGCCAACTGTGTGCTCAGTTTTTCTCTATAGTATGCCAGTTGTTCCTTCCTCTCAGCAGCAGGAAAAAAGTCACCCATTTTGGACCGGTAGCCAGGGTCCAAGAGGGTGGAGAGCCAAAAGTCATCCCTATGCCGGATGTTGACTATTCGGCTGTCACTAGTTAGGCAAAGCAGCATGCTGTGGGCCATCTGCGCAACTGACTCTGAGGGACTCCCGGTCTCTATATCCACAGTATACTGCCACGGTGCTTCTGGGTCATCTGCCTCGTCTTCTACCTCCTCCAGATGCTCCTGCTCCTCCTCTCCTGTGACCTGAGTAGAAAAACCACAAATTGCACCAGACTCTGCTTGTGCTCCAATGTCCTCCTCCTCCTCCAGTTCAGTCCCCAGCGGACTCATGTGACCATGATATGTAGTCTCCACTTCTCCAGTGCCCTGACCAGACAGATTTTGCAGCATGAGTTCAAGGACATGAAGCAGTGGAATGACGTTATTCATCCCGCAGTCCTGGCGACTGACAAATAACGTGGCCTCTTCAACGGGCCTGAGCAAATGGCAGGTGTCACGCATGAGCTGCCAGTGGCTGACATCAAAGTTACAAAGGGGAGTACTACGGTCGGCTTGCATCATCAAAAAATCATTAATGGCTTTTCTTTGTTCATACAGGTGGTCTAACATGTGGAGGCTGGAAATGTTGCATATCAGACTATGTTGGGGTAGGCCGTTCTGACGCTGCAACCCGAGGAGGGTGTGCTTGGCTTTGTAAGAATGGCTGAAGTGCGTGCACAGTGTCCTGGCCATTTTTAGAATGTCTTGCAGTTCTTCAGGAACTTGTTGACTACCAGATTGAACACTTGCGCCATGCCGGGCGCATGGACCATCCCTCCTCTGATTAGCGCGGACACCATGTTCCTCCCATTGTCTGTCAAAATGGTTCCGATTTTTAGTTGTTGCGGAGAAAGCCACACATTGATTTCTTCTTGCATGACACGGAGCAGTTCCTCCCCTGTGTGACTTCGTTCGCCCAGGCAAACCAGGTGTAGAACTGCGTGACACCGCTGTGCCCTACACATGTGGTATGATGGAGCAGCACTTGTGGAGGCTGAGGTGGTGGTGGGGAAGGAGGCAGACACTGGCGCAGGAGCAGCAGTTTGAAAACGTGGAGGAGAAAGCGCCATCTCTTGTGGAAGTTGTTGGTGTGGCTGGGCGGGAAGCACATTCACCCAGGACATATACTGGCCCTGACCATAATTACAGCTCCACACGTCTGCACGTTCCCGTGCACCTTGGAAGAAACTGATAAGCTCAAGGACTGGCCCACCTTCTATTGGTGAAGGGCTGGCACAGCCTTTTTGGAAAAAAAATTGCGGCTTGGAACTCTCCACCTCGGTTCGGCACAAGCCATTAGTTCTCGGAAGGGTGCAGAGTCCACGACTTGGAAAGGGAGAGACTGCAGTACCAACAACTTCGACAAGAGCACGGTCAGCTTCTGCATCTGGACCCGGCGATGATGTCAAAGACAAACAGCCCCCTTCTGCAGAGGTGCTGGAGCCTTGACTTGCTGAAACAGCATGTGTGCCACTAGGTGCTGTTGCTGTGCCTGCAGGATGGACCGCATCGGACACCCGTTTCTCCCAGGCCATTGGATGGTGACACTGCATGTGTTGGCGCAGGGCCGTGGTGCCAAGGTTAGCTCCCTGGCCACGCTTCACTTTCTGCCCGCAGATACGAGATATACCCACGCTCTGGTGTCTTTACAAAAAACTGCCACACCGCTGAGGTGGTAATTTTACCACCAACACTCTGCACTAAGCGACTACTATCGCCGCTGCCTTGCTGAGCTCCTGTGCCACTGCTTATTTGGGCCTGCGAATTTGTACCCCGCGGAAGTTTGGCTCCCGTCCTTGCACTGCTGCCACCCTGCTGACTCACAGCCACAGTAGTGACATGCTGCCTGCTCCGCAAGCTGACACTCTATTCGCCTGATGATGATGAATCCCCTGCTACACCCAGCTCCCAAGTGCGATTGGCTACATCATCGTCAATTTGCGTTTCCCAGTCACTGCTACTCTCCTCACCGATGTCAGTATGCACAGCCTGCCTACTGCAGGAAGCAGCGGAAGTCTGCCCCACCTCTTCACTACAAAGCAGCTGCTGACTGTCCTCAAACACTTCGTCCACGCTGAATAGTGGCACTGAGCCCAGACCACCTAGTAGCTCTCTGGCTGCGGGAGAGGAACAGGACAGAGCCTGGTTGAGGACAGGTGATGGCCGCTGACCTGCTCCTGGGCCATGCTAACTAATTGTTGTATCAGAGGAACCTACGGACTTTTGGCTGGGGTTGTCAGATGTTATATTTGAGGAATTGGATGACCTAGTCAACCATTCAACAATTTGGGTTGTTGATCAACACACTGCCACTAGATGACAACGGCAGTTCTGGCCTCACAGAGTCACCCCTGCTGCAACATCCCCTTACTGTGCTGCCACCTCTGCCTGCTCCACCTGCCACCTTTCTGTCTGACATAGTGGTTTATAAACTACGTGGATTTCACACGTAAATCTGGCTGTAAACTAGAGCCCTCAAAAGGTATTGCAATGTGCGTTATACAGATACCCCACAACTGACAGCTCACTACTGCAGATGCATGAATGTCAAACAGATTTCTTCCTATTTAATTTTGTCACTAAATAGAACTGCTATTTGGGGTATACAAATCCCCCTTAGAGAACAGCGAGGGATTGCAGCAAGAATCGCATAGCACAATAGCAGCAGCTGGACGCTACAACATGAAGTGTGAAGTGCTGAGAAAATGGCTGTGTGACATCACATAAGCCTGCAGGGGGCTGATTGGCTTACAGGTCTGCAGATGTCATTGGGGGTGTTCCTTTCTCCTTCCCAGAGTTCTCTGCCCCATGCAACATGTTGTTCTTACGCTCATTTAGCAGAAACATGAGGGGAAAAAAACAACTTTGTTCCCGCGAATCAGCATAAACTTCGGCTTCGTGGCAAATCAAATTTTTCCTGAAATTCTAACCAAAGTTAGAATTGTTAGAATCGATTCGCCCATCTCTAATCGAAAGGTTTGTGAAAGCTACTAACAGAATTAGACCACCTATTAAGATGTCTGTAGCTGCTTGGGACTTGTCTTTAGTTCTAAACTTTCTGACGGGTCCTCAGTTTGAACATCTTGACTCCATTTTTTTTAGAAACTTAACACTAGAGATGAGCGAACATACTCGTCCGAGCTTGATGCTCGTTTGAGCATTAGCGTACTGGAAACTGCTCGTTGCTCGGACGAATACTCCGCCCGCTCGAGAAAATGGCATCTCCCGCCGTTGTGATGTTTGGCGGCCAGAAACAGAGCCAATCACAAGCCAGGTGACTCTGCACTCCATCCAGCATGACGTGGTACCCTTACACGTCGATAGCAGTGGTTGGCTGGCCTGATCAGGTGACCCTGAAATAGACTAGCCCCTGCCCGCGCTGCTCGGATCATTCTCTGTCTGGATGTCGCTAGGGAGAGAGCTGCTGCTGGTCAGGGAAAGCGTTAGGGTGTTCTATTAGAATAGTGTTAGGCAGGAGTGATTCTACAAGAACCCAACAGCCCTTCTTAGGGCTACAATAACGTTTTATTTTACTTTTTTTTGGTTTGCCTGTGACTGGGCTTGCTGCCACTAGTAGTGCAGCTAGTACCATATTGTGAGGAATTTGCTGGGAGACTTGAGACCGTTGTGTTTAGCTCTTAGTGACACACGTATCCACCTCAAACACCGAAGTGGGACAATTTATTAGGGGTTTGATTTGAATTAGGCACAGTCTGCTGATTTATTTTTTTTTACGTTTATTTCTTTTTAGAACTCAAAGTAAGCTGGCAAAGCAGTGTGATTTCAGTGTAGGCTAGAAAATAGCCATAGGAGAACCCCAACGGCTTACTTAGGCCTACAATAGCGTTATATTTTACTTTTTTTTGTTTGCTTGTGGCTGGGCTTGCTGGCATTAGTAGTGCAGCTAGTACCACATTGTGAGGAATTTGCTGGGAGACTTGCGACCGTTGTGTTTAGCTCTTAGTGACACACATATCCACCTCAAACACCGAAGTGGGACAATTTATTAGGGGTTTGATTTGAATTAGGCACAGTCTGCTGATTTATTTTTTTTTTACGTTTATTTCTTTTTAGAACTCAAAGTAATCTGACAAAGCAGTGTGCTTTCAGTGTAGGCTAGAAAATAGCCATAGGAGAACCCCAACGGCTTATTTAGGCCTACAATAGCGTTATATTTTACTTTTTTTGGTTTGCTTGTGGCTGGGCTTGCTGGCATTAGTAGTGCAGCTAGTACCATATTGTGAGGAACTTGCTGGGAGACTTGCGACCGTTGTATTTAGCTCTTAGTGACACACATATCCACCTC
This sequence comes from Engystomops pustulosus, assembly GCF_040894005.1. Taxonomy (NCBI): domain Eukaryota; kingdom Metazoa; phylum Chordata; class Amphibia; order Anura; family Leptodactylidae; genus Engystomops; species Engystomops pustulosus. Next base: position 46,841,439 of record NC_092421.1, read on the forward strand.
AAACACCGAAGTGGGGCAATTTATTAGGGGTTTGATTTGAATTAGGTACAGTCTGCTGATTTATTTTTTTTTACATTTATTTCTTAATTAACTCAAAGTCATCAGGCACAGCACAAAATCCAGTTGTGTGCTGTCAGTGTAGGTTAGAAACAAGCCATAGCAATAGGATAGCATCGTTTTGTTTAAAAAAAAATGTAAAAAAAATAAACAAACAAAAAAAAAATGTAAAGTTTACACTTTAATTTGGAAAATGTTTAACCCGAGGGCTTGGGGTAGAGGACGAGGGCGTGGACGTTGGGGTCCAACTACAGCAGGGGTCAGAGGCCGTGGTCCTTGGCGGGGTGAGACACCACCTGCTGATGAGGGAGCAGGGGAACGCCGCAGAGCTACATTCCCTAGGTTCATCATATCTCAAGTTACTGGGACTTCTGGTAGAGCACTGTTGAGGCCAGAACAGTGCGAAGAGGTGATGTCGTGGATTGCGGACAATGCTTCTAGCCATTTGTCCACCAGTCAGTCTTCCACGCAGTCCACCCATGTCACCGAAATCAGCACTCCTCCAGCTCCTCCACCTCAGCCTCCTTCCCCCCAGTCTGCCCCCTCCCAGCAAAATTTGGCATTTGAACCGACATACTCTGAGGAACTGTTTTCTGGACCCTTCCCACAGTCACAAGCCACTTGTCCGGTTGCTGCTGAGCTATTTTCCAGGTTTTCCACCGGTCGCAGTCTGTGGGTGATAATGACATTATTGACGTAGTGGAAGAAGTGTGTAAAGAGGTGTTGGACAATGAGGAGACACGGTTGTCAGACAGTGGTGAAGTTGTTGTCAGGGCAGGAAGTCCGAGGGGGTAGCAGACTGAGGGATCGGAGGATGATGAGGTGACAGACCCAAGCTGGGTTGATAGGCCGGGTGAACACAGTGCTTCTGAGACGGAGGCGAGTCCTATAGCAGAACAGGTTGGAAGAGGCAGTGGTGGGGAAAGACGGAGAAAGCAGGGCCAGAGCTGGTGCATCAGTGCCAAATGTTTCCCGTAGTCAAGCTCCCGTGGCGAGGGCTAGATTTTCTGAAGTCTGGAGGTTCTTTAAAGAAACACCGGATGACCGCCGGACTGTGGTGTGCAACCTGTGCCAAACCAGGATCAGCAGGGTTTCCACCACTACTAGCTTAACTACCACCAGTATGCGGAGACATATGAATGCTAAACACCCCACTCAATGGCACCAAGCCCGTTCACCTCCGGCCGGGCACACCACTGCTCCTTCCCCTGTGTCATCTGCTAGTCAGCCCCCTGCCCAGGACCCCGGCCTAAACACCTCCCGTGCGAAAACCCCATCTTCGCCTCCATGATCTTCCACAGCATCCACCAGCGTTCAGCTCTCCATACCCCAGACGCTGGAGCGCAAAAGGAGGTATAGTGCAACCCACCCACACGCCCAAGCCCTCAACGTCCACATCTCCAAACTGCTTAGCCTGGAGATGCTGCCCTATAGGCTGGTAGAGACCGAGGCCTTTCGAAACCTCATGGCGTCGGCCGCCCCTCAGTATTCGGTCCCTAGACGCCACTACTTCTCCCGATGTTCCGTCCCAGCCCTGCACAAGCACGTGTCAGAGAACATCATCCGTGCCCTGACCAACCCCGTTTCTGACAAGGTCCACCTGACCACGGACACGTGGACGAGTGCTGCCGGGCAGGGCCACTATATATCGCTGACGGCACATTGGGTTAACTTGGTGGAGGCTGGGACCGAGTCTGAACCTGGGGCTGGTCATATACTGCCGACGCCGAGGATTGCGGGGCCTACCTCGGTCCAGGTCTCAAAGGCCTACTATGCCTCCTCCTCCTCCCACCCCTCCTCCACCTCCTCCTCCGAATTACCATCCGTGGGCATGGCGCCATCAGTCGGTAGCTCTAGGCACAGCAGCAGTGCCATTGCTAAGCGACGGCAGGCGGTGCTCAAACTGCTGAGCCTAGGCGATAAAAGGCACACCGCCCAAGAGCTATTACAGGGCATCACGGCGCAGACCGATCTGTGGCTGGCACCACTGAACCTGAAGCCAGGCATGGTTGTGTGTGACAACGGCCGTAACCTGGTGGCGGCTCTGCAACTCGGCAGACCGACAAATGTGCCATGCCTGGCCCATATGTTGAATCTCATAGTTCAGCGTTTCCTCAAGACATACCCTAATCTGTCTGATTTGCTCACGAAGGTGCGCCGCATCTGTGCGCATTTCAGGAAGTCCAGCACAGATGCTGCCACTCTCAGGGCAGCGCAGCGCCGCCTCCAACTGCCCGCTCACCGACTGTTGTGCGACGTGCCCACGAGGTGGAATTCAACATTAACCATGTTATCCAGAGTTTACCAGCAGCGCAGAGCGATTGTAGACTGCCAGATGTCAACTTCCACCAGAACTGGTAGTCAGGTCAGTCAGCTTCCTCAAGTCTACAATGAGGAGTGGACGTGGATGTCTGATATCTGTCAGGTGCTGAGTAACTTTGAGGAGTCAACACAGATGGTCAGTGGCGCGGCTTGGCCTGTTGAAAAACTCTCTGGTCAGCATGAAGTTGGAAGCTTTGCGCTCGTCACAAGAGACGGGGGAAGAAGATTCCCTTGTTGATAGCCAAAGCACCCTCAGGTCTGTTTCTCAGCGCATATCAGAGGAGGTGGAGGAGGATGAGGCGGAAGAGGAGGAGAGTGTTGTCGAGACAGAAGAGGGGACCATTGTTCAGTCCTTCACTGTTCAGCGTGTATGGGTAGAAGAAGAGGAGTTGGAGGAGGAGGAAATGGAGAGTCAGGCCAGTGAGGGGAGTGAATTCTTGCACGTTGGGACTCTGGCGCATATGGCGGATTTCATGCTAGGCTGCCTATCCCGTGACCCTCACGTTCAAAGAATTTATTTCAGCACCGATTACTGGGTATTCACTCTCCTGGACCCACGGTACAAGCAAAATCTTTCCACTCTCATCCCTGGAGAGGAAAGGAGTGTGAGAATGCATGAATACCAGCAGGCCCTGGTGCACAAGCTGAAACAGTATTTCCCTTCTGACAGCACTAGCGGCAGAGGGCGGACTTCCGCGGGACAAGTAGCAAGGGAGAGTAGGCGAGCAGGCAGCTTGTCCAGCACTGGCAGGGGTGCGCTTTACAAGGCCTTTGCCAGTTTTATGTCACCCCAGCAAGACACTGTCACCTGTCCCCAGGCAGAGTAGGGCTGATCTTTACAGAAAGATGGTGAGGGAGTACGTAGCTGACCATACCATCGTCCTAAATGATCACACAGCTCCCTACAACTACTGGGTTTCAAAGCTGGACATGTGGCACGAACTGGCGCTGTACGCCTTGGAGGTTCTTGCCTGCCCTGCCGCTAGCGTGTTGTCCGAGCGGGTTTTCAGTGCAGCTGGTGGCATCATCACCGATAAGCGTACACGCCTGTCGACTGACAGGCTGACGCTTATCAAGATGAATAAAGCCTGGATTTCTCCGGATTTTCATTCTCCACCAGGTGAAAGAAGCTCAACCTGAATAATGTATGCACTCCTCCTCCTCATTGTCCTCCTTCTCCTCCTCCTTGTACACTAAAGCAGAGGAAACTGGCTATTTTTTGCCAGGGCCAACTGGCTCTAGCTATAGTACTCTATGTATTTAATTTTTCTGGAGGGCAACCTACCCGGTCCTCTGTTTTAAACAATTTTTGGGAGTGCCACATACAGGCACTCAATTTATTTAATTTTTCTGGAGGACCACCTACCTGCTCCTCTGGTTTGAAAACTTTTTTGGACTGCCACATACAGGCACTACCCAAATTAAATTGTCTCCATAGCAGCCTCCACACGTCGTCTTTTTAGCTGCCTCCACACGTTGTCTCCATTGCTACCTCCACATGTCATCGCCATAGCTGCCTCCAAAAGTCGTCCATATAGCTGCCTCCATACATGGTCTCCTTATCAAACGAACTGTGTCAGGCAGAATTTTGGGTTGTTTTCATGGCTTCCACATCAAACTTGTTAACTTTGTCGCCACCCTGCTGTGTAATCCACAAAATATACTGGCAAAACTTTTATTATTTACCGATATAATTTCAGCGCTTCTTGCGCATCTGTTTACATTCCCCTCACCCACCATAACTCAAACTTATAAGAACACTACTACACTTGATCTTATACAAAAGGTTCTTAGAAGTGCTGTTTGGGGAGTAACCGAGAGACAGGGGCTTGAATAGGCAAAAGCTCGCCTGGCAGCGGAGCGCCAGCTCCATCCCAAGATCCAACTAACATAGTTTTAACTGCAGCACCTTTAATCTTCTACTACTTCACTGCCTCCATACATGGTCCCCTTATCAAACGAGCTGTGTCAGGCAGAATTTTCAGGTGTTTCACTCGGCCCATCTGTCCCCGCCATGCTGGAGACCTGAAGTTGCAATCATAGCAGTGCAATATGGATGCCCCATACTGTCGCTCTTAATCATGGAAACATTTCCGAAAAAACAATTAAAAATAGAACCACTATGCTATTCCATTATTCCTAGGTGAAATATTCAAACAACCCGGCCTGCTTTGAAAATGATAATTTTTTCAAAGTAAACGCTTCTGGCCCCCAGGCCCATTTTGGGTGGGGAGTAGCCGAGACACAGGGGCTTGGACAGGCGAAAGCTCGCCTGGCAGTGGACTGCCAGCTCCATCCCAAAATTAGGCAGCCTCAGAGGCATCCATGTATGCTGCCCCTGCTGTTTCCTGTCCATTTTACCTCCACGATCCTCCACAGCGTCCACCAATGTCTCCATGCGCAACTTTCAACTCTCTATACCCCAGACGCTGGAGCACGAGAGGATATGCAGCACATCATCCCCTTATCAAACGAGCTGTGTCAGGAAGAATTTTCAGGTGTTTCCATCCTTTTCTGAGGTTCCCAGGTGTTTGGCCAAGCTTCCCTGTGCAGATACGAAAAAATTGAAAAAATGCTAATGCTCACCCACAGGAATGCATGTTAAAGGTAACTCCGTGCTGGAAGGGAGATGGAGTCCACTTGGTCTAGGTCCAAGGAAAATGGCGAGGAAAAAAGAAAATATCCACTCGATCCGCACTGGTGTAAAGTTAAAAAATTGTAAAGTTTACTTTATTCAAACATAGAAAAAAGTTAAAAACGACAAGCCATCACAAGAAAAAATGCATATGGTGACGCGTTTCGGACAAAAACAAATGTTAGCCCTTAGTCATACCTGACAAAGCATTAGTGTGAGGTTGAATATATGGAGACGGACACCGGAAGCAGGAGACTCCCTGGGAAGTGAAACAGGTGTGTGAAGACCAACGAGGGAGTTAGGGTAGAAACTTTGTATGTTGTAATAGCAAAATGATACAAAAAGAAAAGAAGATTGAAAGCAACAATGTAATTGCATATGTCAATAGATGTACATTAAATCATTTTTATAGTTCATGCCCTTCGGGAATCTAGTTTCTAATCGCATGATCCAATGAGCCTCGCGTAAGTGTAAGCGTTTTTCTCGGTCGCCACCTCGTTTATCAACGGGGATTTGTTCAATAGCTGTAATGCTTAAATGTTGTACTGAACCTCTGTGTGTGTCTTGGAAATGTTTGGAGATGCCAGATATGCTGCGGGTACTGTTGTAACTGTTGGTATTAGCTCCACTAATGTGTTCTGAGATACGTGTCTTAAGTTTGCGAGTGGTACAACCCATGTATTGAACTTTACATGCAGTGCAGGTAATGAGGTAGATGGTAAATGTGGATTCACAATTGAGATACGTGTTTATCATGAAAGTGAGATTGTTGACGCACTGTGTAGTGTAATACAGTCTATGGAGGATGTTCATAGGCTGCAGGGTGACTTGGACAAACTGAATGTTTGGTCATCCACTTGGCAAATGAGGTTTAATGTGGATAAATGTAAGGTTATGCACCTGGGGGCCAATAATCCAAAGGCAAAATATGTCCTTGGGGGAGTAAATCTGGGAGAGTCCCTTGTTGAGAAGGACCTGGGGGTACTAGTAGATCATAAATTGAATAACAGCATGCAATGTCAATCAGCTGCCTCTAAAGCTAGTAGGATCTTGTCATGTATCAAAAGTGGTATGGACTCTCGTGATAGGGATGTAATATTACCACTATACAAGGCATTGGTTTGGCCTCATCTGGAATATGCTGTCCAGTTCTGGGCACCGGTCCATAAAAAGGATGCCCTGGAGCTGGAGAGGGTTCAACGTAGAGCCACAAAAATGATAAGGGGTATGGAGGGTCTTGGTTATGAGGAAAGATTAAAACAACTAGATTTATTTAGTCTGGAAAAGAGACGACTACGAGGAGACATGATTAATTTATATAAATATATGAATGGTCCATACAAAAAATATGGTGGTAAGTTGTTTCAGATTAGATCAAATCAAAAGACGAGGGGGCACTGTCTCCGTTTGGAGAAATCAAGGTTTAATCACCAGAGGCGACAGGGCTTTTTTACTATGAGAACGGTCAATCTGTGGAATAGCCTGCCTCAGGCGCTGGTCACAGCAGGGACAGCAGAGAGCTTTAAGAAGGGTCTAGATGCCTTTTTACACCTAAATACCATTGATGGTTATGTTATATAGAATTGTTTCCCCTAAATCCCTTCCTCATCCAATCCCTACCCTTCCTTAGTTGAACTTGATGGACAAGTGTCTTTTCTCAACCGTATAAACTATGAAACTAAGATGTAAACTTGGTGGTTTTGCACATGTATTGACAAGTGTTGCATCTAGTGCCACCGCAGCATACATTGCCCTTGTATGAGAGCCAACTGGATTTGGTATTGGTACTGTGAAATAGATTAGGCGAAAGGGTGCTGCCCAAAGTGGGTGCTTTAGTTGACACACATTGTATGCCGTTTTGTAAAATTGTGGCTAGTATGGTATCGCGGTTTAAGATGGGTAAGTACCTTCTGATGATGTGTGAGATTTTTGTGAAATCTGTGCTGTATTGGGTAATGAATGTTAACCTATTGTAACTGGCTTCAGATTCAGATCCCGCACTAGAAGACGCAGAAACACCAGTGAAAATCATGTCACTTTTTCCTCATCTGAATATGAATCAGATAGTGGCGAAACAATAAACAATCAGATGACCAATATGGGAGATACCAATAATACTCCAAAAAACTGCTCGGTCCCCCCTCCATTCTAAGAAACACGGGAGGAAAACGAGGAGGGCGGGGAAGAAGCAGAGAAAATATAAGTCAAGAATATCAGTACATAACGAGACAGACACAAAGGAAATAAGCTCAGAACATCAGAATATCATGAGTGTCATTAATTTATCTGCCACTGTTCTAAGCTTTCATCAACTCTCAGTCTTATCCAAGGGCCTGGGATTTGCTCCTTCTAGACGTTTCAATTTGTTTGATACCTTGTGTGATGTCAATAAATTCGTTAGACTTCTTACTTTAAAGCGTCATTTTTTTCAAATGGATGATGTTGCTAACGTTGCCCCTAAGACCAACTTGGATGGGACTTTCATTAATGATCTCGGAAACAATCTGTTTGAAGCCTCCATGGACTTCAAAACACAATATACCCTCTGTCAACTCATGCACTTGCAAGATTCAAACACAGATGCCGTCAACTCACATGAAACAATCCATGATACCTCTCATACTGTACAAACAAAAAGCCCTTCCTTCTACCCGGTCAACTCCAGAACTCCGGAAATGGACATTTTTCAACAATTGGTAGAGAAAGACCTCAGAAATCTACAAGATGAAACGACAGCTATCGACACAACTACTTCCAACTTGTCCGTTCAGGAGAAGAGAGCCATCTCCAGCCTGAGAAAAAATGACCGGATTGTCATACGCCCCTCTGACAAGGGGGGTTCTGTGGTAATTTTAGACAAGGAACTTTATTTTTTGGAAGCCATGAAAATGCTACAGGACAATACCACTTACATACAATTGAAGAATGACCCTACTCCACAAATCATTAGAGAACTCACAAGGCTCACGGAGGAGGGAATCCACTTGGGCATTTTTGATCGTACCACTGCTAAATCCCTTGTTCCCACAAATCCAATTTCTCCTCATTTTTACTTATTGCCTAAAACGCACAAGAATGTGTTTCCACCCAAATTTCGCCCGATAGTCTCAGGCATTGGGTCACCCCTGGAACGTTTGGGCTCATGGCTTGACACTTTGTTACAACCTTTCGTTATGAGACTCCCTGGATTTTTACAGGACAGCAAAACCGTCTTATGTGCCATGAACCAACTTACCTGGACTGCTGACAATAGCTGGCTCACGTGTGACGTCGCGGCCCCGCACGCCCCCGCATGGGGGTTGGAAGTGTATAGGTCCCACTTGGCCAGATACAGTAACTTTTCTGTGGTTTTACAAAATTTCATTTTGGATGTACTCATTTTTCTTTTGAATAATAATTTTTTCATGTTTGATAATTATTATTTTTTACAGAAGACTGGATGCCCTATGGGTGCCCGTTTTTCACCTACTTTGGCTAACATTTATATGGCCATGTGGGAGGAGGAACATCTCTTCTCTGTCAACAATCCTTTCCTGTCGTCCATAAAATGGTATGGCAGGTACATCGACGACTGCCTCCTCATCTGGTGTGGCGATGGGGGGGCGGTCGTTGATTTCCTGTCTTACCTTAATTTCAATCAGTTTAACTTATCTTTTACCTATGAAGATAATCCCAACACCATACCTTTTCTCGACATTCTTTTACAAGGGGACACTATCTCAGGCACCATCCATACCCAACTTTACAGAAAACCCACCTCCGGCAACACCACACTCAGAGCGGACAGCTGCCACCCTAACCACACTGTTAAGAACTTACCCATAGGTGAATTTATACGGGCCAAGAGGGCCTCATCAAGTGACACTACTTACATAGCTGAATGTGACAACATCACTAAACGACTACAGAAAAGAGGCTACAACACCAGACTGTGCAATAGAGCCCGCAATATAGTCAAATCCAAGGACAGGTCTCATTACCTATCCCATAAACGACACAAAAAATCTGAAGCCAGTTACAATAGGTTAACATTCATTACCCAATACAGCACAGATTTCACAAAAATCTCACACATCATCAGAAGGTACTTACCCATCTTAAACCGCGATACCATACTAGCCACAATTTTACAAAACGGCATACAATGTGTGTCAACTAAAGCACCCACTTTGGGCAGCACCCTTTCGCCTAATCTATTTCACAGTATCATAGTATATAAGGCTGGAAGGAGACGCAAGTCCATCAAGTCCAACCTTCAAGAATTAAATAAATGTTTTATCCCCATAACCCGTGATATTTTTTCTCTCCAGAAAGTCATCCAGGCCTCTCTTGAACATGTACATAGAGTCGGCCATAACAACCTCCTGCGGCAGAGAGTTCCATAGTCTCACTGCTCTTACAGTAAAGAACCTTTGTCTATGGTGATGGTAGAATCGCCTCTCCTCTAGGCGTAGAGGATGCCCCCTTGTCCTGGTCACAGGCCTAGGTATAAAAAGATCAGTACCAATACCAAATCCAGTTGGCTCTCATACAAGGGCAATGTATGCTGCGGTGGCACTAGATGCAACACTTGTCAATACATGTGCAAAACCACCAAGTTTACATCTTGCGTTAACAATCTCACTTTCATGATAAACACGTATCTCAATTGTGAATCCACATTTACCATCTACCTCATTACCTGCACTGCATGTAAAGTTCAATAGGTGGGTTGTACCACTCGCAAACTTAAGACACGTATCTCAGAACACATTAGTGGAGCTAATACCAACAGTTACAACAGTACAATTTTTTAACTTTACACCAGTGCGGATCAATTGGATATTTTCTTTTTTCCTTCCCTGTGCAGAGCCTTGGTCCCCTTGAAAAATGCTCGAGTCTCCCATTGATGGTCCCCTTGAAAAATGCTCGAGTCTCCCATTGACTTCAATGGGGCTCGTTATTCGAGACGAGCACTCGAGCATGGGGAAAAGTTTGTCTCGAATAACGAGTACCCGAGCATTTTAGTGCTCGCTCATCTCTACTTAACACTCAAAACAGCCTTTCTAATAGCAATCACTACGGCTAGAAGAGTTGGGGAGTTTTAGGCGTTATCTATTATCATAATATCATAGTATATAAGGCTGGAAGGAGACGCAAGTCCATCAAGTCCAACCTTTAAGAATTAAATAAATGTTTTATCCCCATAACCCGTGATATTTTTTCTCTCCAGAAAGTCATCCAGGCCTCTCTTGAACATGTACATAGAGTCCACCATAACAACCTCCTGCGGCAGAGAGTTCCACAGTCTCACTGCTCTTACAGTAAAGAACCTTTGTCTATGGTGATGGTAAAATCGCCTCTCCTCTAGGCATAGAGGATGCCCCCTTGTCCTGGTCACAGGCCGAGGTATGAAAAGATCTTTGGAGAGATCCTTGTACTGTCCGTTCAGGTATTTGTACATTGTAATGAGGTCTCCCCGCAGTCATCTTTTTTCTAAACTGAATAATCAAAAATTTTTTAATCTGTCAGTGTATTCTAGTTCCCCCATTCCCCTAATAATCCTGGTTGCTCTCCTCTGCACCCGTTCCAGCTTTACTATATCCTTTTTATACACTGGTGCCCAAAACTGTACACAATATTCCATGTGTGGTCCGACCAGGGATTTGTATAAGGGCAAAACTATGTCTTTATCATGAGAATCTATTCCTCTCTTGATACATCCCATTATTTTATTTGCTTTAGCAGCAGCCGCCTGGCTCTGGTCACTAAAATTAAGTTTACCATCCACCAACACCCCCAAGTCCTTTTCAGCTTCAGTTTTACTAAGTAATTGACCGTTTAGAACATAATTATACTTTTTATTTCCATGGCCCAAGTGCATAACTTTACATTTATCTACATTAAACCTCATCAACCATTTCTCTGCCCATCCCTCAAGCTTCCACAAATCCCTCTGTAATGCTAAACTATCGACCTCAGTATTTATTACTTTACACAGCTTAGTATCATCTGCAAATATTGAAACTTGACTGTGTAAACCCACTGCTAGGTCATTAATAAAAATATTAAAAAGAAGAGGCCCCAATACTGACCCCTGTGGCACTCAACTGGTAACATCAACCCAATCTGAGAATGTGCCATTAATGACCACCCTCTGTTTTCTATCACTAAGCCAATTACTTACCCAGATACACAGATTTTCTCCTATTCCCAGCAGTCTCATTTTATATACCAACCTTTTATGTGGCACGGTGTCAAATGCCTTTGAAAAGTCCAAATATACAACGTCTACAGCGTCCCCCAGATCCAGTCTTGAACTTACCTCCTCGTAGAAACCAATCAGATTAGTCTGACAGGACCGATCTCTCATAAACCCATGCTGACGCTGGGTTATAAGGTTGTGCACAGTGAGATACTCCAGGATAGCATCTCTAATAAACCCCTCAAATATTTTCCCCACCACAGCAGTTAGACTCACGGGTCTGTAGTTTCCAGGATCACTATTTGATCCTTTTTTGTATATTGGTACCACATTTGCTATGCGCCAGTCCTGTGGAACATAACCAGTCCTCAGTGAATCTTCAAATATTAAAAATAACGGTTTGTCTATCACCGTACATAATTCATGCAGAACCCGGGGGTGTATGCCATCTGGCCCAGGTGATTTATCTATCTTAGTGGTTGCGAGGCAGCGCCGTACCTCTTCCTGGGTTAAACTGTTGACATTATAAAAAGAATTTACATTATTCCTCATTGTGTCTTCCACCAGGGGATTTTCCTGGGTAAAGACAGTTGAGAAGGCGGCCTTTTTTTTTTTTTGCTGCCTTTTTACAGGATTTATTTTTCTCTCTATAATCCTGTAATGCCTCATCGCTACCTTCACGTTTTAGCACCTTAAATGCTTTATCTTTCTCGCTTATTGCTTTCCTTACAAGACTAGTTAGCCACATAGGGTTTTTCTTTTTCCTTTTATGCTTTTTCCCATAAGGTATGTGTTTCTCACAGGACTTTTTCAGAATATATGAGAAAAAGTCCCATTTTTTGGGGGGGCTTTTGTCTTTGAGAACATTATCCCAGACTATGCCTTTAAGGTCTTCCCTTAGTTGCTGAAAATGTGCCCTCCTGAAGTTTAGAGTGTTGGTTGCCCCTTCACTAACGCTCTTAGTAAAGCGTAATACAAAATCAATGATATTATGATCACTATTCCCCAGGTTCCCCCCAACCTGTAGTTTTGATCCCCTATCAGATCTGTTGGTCAGGATAAGGTCCAACAGTGCCCCCCCTCTTGTTGGCTCCAGGACTAGTTGCGACAGGTAATTGTCTTTTGTTGTTGACAAGAACCTGCTGCCTTTGAAGGACCTGCAGGTTTCTGCCCCCCAGTCGATATCTGGGTAATTGAAGTCTCCCATGAGAAGTACTTCACCATGCTTTGAAGTCCGTATTCCTTTTGTCCTTATTCCCCAATCTCATTCCAGCCCCCCTTCCTCCCTCATGGACTATGACTCTTCCCAGCTCTCTATGTACACTGTCTATTTGCCCTGCACAAGTGTAGTTGCCCTCCCCCCAGGTCTCTAGTTTAAACACTCCTCTAACCTTCTAGCCATTTTTTCACCATTGAGGTGCAGCCCATGCCTACTGTAGAGCCTGTAGCCGACAGAAAAGTCAGTCCAGTTCTCCATGAACCCAAAACCCTCCTTCCTATACCAACTTTTGAGCCACTTATTTACCTCCTTGATCTCCCCCTGCCTTTCTGGTGTGGCACGTGGTACAGGCAGTATTTCGGAGAAAATTACCTTTGAGGTCCTTGCCCTGAGCTTATGGCCTAAATCTCTGAAATCATTTTTAAGGACCTTCCACCTACCTCTTACTTTGTAATTAGTGCCAATGTGGACCATGACCGCTAGTTCCTCACCAGCCCCTCCCAGTAATCCGTCAACCGGATCCGCAACATGCCGAACCCGAGCACCTGGCAAACAACACACTGTTCGGTATGCACGGTCTTTGTGACAGATTGCCCTGTGTGTTCCCCTAAGAATCGAATCTCCCACTACCATCACCTGTCTGATCTTGCCTGTGCTCCCATTACCCTTCTTACTGGAGCAGACATTCCCCTGGTTGCTAGCGGCCACGTCTTGCTGCAGCATTGCTACCCCAGAGCTGATATCCCCCTCATCCGCCAGCCTGGCAAACTTATTGGGGTGCACAAGATCAGGACTAGACTCCCTACAACTCTTCCCTCTTCCCCGCCTTCTACATGTTACCCAACTAGCTGCCCCCTCACTCTGCACCTCCATACTTCCCTCCCCACACCCATCTTCCCCAGAGAGTTTGTGCTCCAGGAGCAGCAAACTTCGTTCCATATTATCAATTGCTCGCAGCCTTGAAACTTGCTCATTTAGATCCAGAATCTGGGCTTCCAGATGAGCAATTTTCACACACCCCACACAGCAGTATTCCCCCTCGAACGGCTGTTCAAGGAAAGCATACATGGCACAGGATGTACACTGTGTAGCAATGCCACTTAAGGAGTCCATTGTTCTAATGGGGATTACAATAGAAATATGCACAGAAAGAAGAATCTACAGTCAGAGTAACACAAAACACAGCAGTTACCTGCTAAAGCCCTTCAAACTTAAGTCCCTTAAACCTAAGTCACACTTAAGACACTGCACACACTTGGGATCAATGCACACTCGCCGCCAAGCTCACACACTCGCTTTTCTGATGCTTTTTTTAAAGGTTATCTGCCTCAAAAATCTGCAGAGCTCACTGCAACAAGATCTGGCTGGAACCTTATTGTTTGATTGCTGATGACAGGATCACACTAACATTAGATCCAAACTTTATTCCAAAGGTCTGCACAGCCTTCCACCATAACCAAGAAGTGGTCCTGCCCTCTTTCTGCCAGAACCCAAAATCTCCTAAAGAGGTCCTTTGGCACTCTTTAGATGTAAGAAGATCAGTTCTCAGGTATATTAAAGCTACCAAATGCTGGCGTAAGGACTTTAACATTCTTCTCCAATTTCAAGGAAAGAACAAGAACAATGGAAATCCTCTAAGACAGTGGTTCTCAACCTTTCTAATGCTGTGACCCCGCAATACAGTTCCTCATGTTGTGGTGACCCCAAACCATGCAACTCGCAGTAAAAACACAATAAAATTGCGGCTCCAATGGCTTTAGGCGACCCCCGGTTTTGGTCGTTGGACCCCCACTGGGGTCCCAACCCACAGGTTGAGAACTGCTGCTCTAAGACCTCCATAGCCAGGTGGCTAAAAACTGTGATTAAAGAAGCTTATGAGGCTCTTGATAGATCATCCTCAGAATTGGTGACAGCACATTCGACCAGAGCATTGGCGGCATCCTGCGCTGAAAAAAGAGGAGCTTCGATTGAACAAATATGCAAAGCAGTTACCTGGTCCTCACCTCTGACCTTTATTGTTTACTGGATATTGTTTGTGAAGTAACAGGCAATAAATATGGTTGCATCCAAGCCGGTGTGGTTATTGGAAGACACTGGAGTGTAGATGCCGGGGTGGGGCTTTTAACCTTTTCTGCTTCCTGTCCTCACAGAGGTCAAGGGGTCATCCTCCATATGGGGCCGTCATGGTGGACTAAAGGAAATGGAATTACCGGTGAGAATAATTCACTTTTTCAGCTTGTGCACCAGGGCCTGCTGGTATTCATGCATTCTCACACTTCTTTCCTCTACAGGGATGAGAGTGGAAAGATTTTGCTTGTACCGTGGGTTCAGGAGAGTGAATACCCAGTAATTGGTGCTGGAATAAATTCTTTGAATGCGAGGGTCAAAAGATAGGCAGCCTAGCATGAATTCTGCCATATGCGCCAGAGTCCCAACTCGCAAGAATTCACTCCCCTCACTGGCCTGACTCTCCATTTCCTGCTCCTCCAACTCCTCTTCTTCTGCTCATACACGCTGAACAGTTAAGGACTGAGCAATGGTCCCCTCTTCTGTCTCGCCAACATTCTCCTCCTCTTCCTCCTCATCCTCCTACACCGATAAGCGCTGAGAAACAGACCTGAGGGTGCTTTGGCTATCAACAAGGGAATCTTCTTCCCCCGTCTCTTGTGACGAGCGCAAAGCTTCCGACTTCATGCTGACCAGAGAGTTTTTCAACAGGCCAAGCAGCGGGATGGTGAGGCTGATGATGGCGGCATCGCCACTGACCATCTGTGTTGACTCCTCAAAGGTACTCAGCACCTGACAGATATCAGACATCCACGTCCACTCCTCATTGTAGACTTGAGGAAGCTGACTGACCTAACTACCAGTTCTGGTGGAAGTTGAAATCTGGCAGTCTACAATCACTCTGCACTGCTGATAAACTCTGGATAACATGGTTAATGTTGAATTCCACCTCGTGGGCACGTCGCACAACAGTCGGTGAGCGGGCAGTTGGAGGCGGCCTTGAGAGTGGCAGCATTTGTGCTCGAATTTCTGAAATGCGCACAAATGCAGCAGCAGCCGCCTGGCTCTGGTCACTAAAATTAAGTTTACCATCCACCAATACCCCCAAGTCCTTTTCAGCTCCAGTTTTACTAATTAATTGACCGTTTAGAACATAATTATACTTTTTGTCACACACAACCATGCCTGGCTTCAGTTTCAGCCACAGATCAGTCTGCGCCGTGATGCCCTGTAATAGCTCTTGGGCGGTGTGCCTTTTATCGCTCAGCAGTTTGAGCACCGCCTGCTGTCGCTTAACAACGGCACTGCTGCTGTGCCTAGAGCTACGGACTGATGCCCACGGATGGTAATTCGGAGGAGTAGAGCATAATAGGCCTGAGAGACCGTGACCAAGGTAGGCCCTGCAATCCTCGGCGTCAGCAGTATAGGAGCAGCCCCAGTGTCAGACTCGGTCCTAGCCTCCACCAAGTTAACCCAATGTGCCGTCAGTGATATATAGTGGCCCTGGCCACTAGAGAGCCAGGGCCAACTGGCTCTAGCTATTGTACTCTATGTATTTAATTTTTCTGGAGGGCCACCTACCCAGTCCTCTGGTTTGAAAACTTTTTTGGACTGCCACATACAGGCACTATCCAAATTTAATTGTCTCCATAGCATGCTCCACACGTCGTCTTTATAGCTGACACCACACATTGTCTCCATTGCTACCTCCACATGTCATCTCCATAGCTGCCTCCAAAAGTCGTCCATATAGCTGCCTCCATACATCGTCCCCTTAACAAACGAGCTGTGTCAGGCAGAATTTTTGGGTTCCACATCAAACTTGTTAACTTTGTCGCCACCCTGCTGTGTTATCCACAAATTATGTCGCCAAACTTTTGTCATTTACCGATATTATTTCAGCGCTACTTGAGCATCTGTTTACATTTCCCTCCCCCGCCAAGCCAATTACTTATAAGAGCAGTGCTACACTTGATCTTATACAAAAGGTTCTTAGAAGTGCAGTTTGTAGCCCCCGCCTGCTTTGAAAATTATAATTTTTTCAAAGTAAACGCTTAGGACCCCAGGCCCATATTTGGTGGGGAGGAGCCGAGAAACAGGGGCTTGGACAGACGAAAGCTCGCCTGGCAGCGGAGCGCCAGCTCCATCCCAAGATCCAACTAACATAGTTTTAACTGCAGCACCTTTAATCTAATACTACCTTACTGCCTCCATATATTGTCCCCTTAGCAAGCGAGCTGTGTCAGGCTCATTTTTCGGGTGTTTCACCAGATACATTATGGAACTTGGTCACTATGTCGCCACCATGCTCTGTTATTGACTAAATATACCACCAACTTTTTGTTCACATAGGAAATCATTTCAGCGCTTCTTGCTCACCTCCTTTGGTTCCTCTCTGCCACCTTAACCAGGCAAAATACTGATACATACAGTGCTACACGTTATCCTCGCCAAAAGGAATTTTTAAAATTGTTTTGAAGCCTGAGTCCCTATGGGGTATGTTGCCATGCCACTCTCTAGCCTGCCGCTGCTGCCGTTGCCTCTGCATGCCGTCCCCTATAGTGTCAGGGTCAATTATTGGGTGTTTTAGATGCTATCTCGCCTCATTCAGTTACTCTGTCATCGCCATGCTGTTGCCCATAATTTTTGCATAATGGTGCGATTAAGCAGCCTCAGAGGAATCCATGCATGCTGCCCCTGCTTTTTCCTGTCCATTTCCGTGGTGTTTCCATCATTTCTGAGGTTTCCAGTTGTTTGGCCAAGCTTCCCTGTGCAGAGCCTTGGTCCCCTTGAAAAGTGCTCGAGTCTCCCATTGACTTCAATAGGGTTCATTATTCGAAACGATCACTCGAGCATCGAGAAAAGTTTGACTCGAGTAACGAGCACTCGAGCATTTTAGTGCTCGCTCATCTCTACCTATTTCTCTTCTACTGTATATATCATCTACTTTATAGTTCTGCATTTAGGAAATCTCTATCTTTCATATTTATCTTCTATCATAATAATTCTATTTAATGATTTCTTTATTTATATAGCTCACACAGAAATTGCCAGATCAGGCCCTATCCCGGTGGGGCTGGCAATCTAATCAACCTACCAGTAAGTTTTTGGAGTGTGGGAGGAAACCAGATTACCCGGAGGAAATCCACACACACACAACAAGAGAACATATACTTTTTGCAGATGTTGACCAGCGCTGCAAGGCTGTAGCGTTAACCACTGCACCACTTTGTCTAGAACCGGCCCTGACCTCGCTCAGTGCTGTGAGTGAAACGCCATTATCACTGCAGCCATCTTCACAGACTGCAGTGAACACTGTACCAAACCCTGAGGGCGCGTTCAACCGTTGCGCTTTGGTTGCGTTTCCATTGCTTTTTAAAAGGCATTTCAGTAGATGTGATTTGCCTAATTCCATTACTGTTAACATTTACAAAATGCATGGTAAATGCAATGTTAACGCATGTGTTAGCGCAAATGTAAATAGTAATGTACTAAGGCAAATCACTGCACCTCAGCTGTTGTAAAACATTTTAAACACAATGAAAACGCAACCAAAGAGCAACGTGTGAACTCGCCCTCAGCTTTGCACGGCTCCAGTGAGTGGAGAGCAGGTGGTAAAGCAGTCAGGAGTAGACACTAAACAGACCCCTCAACTGTGCGCAGCGTCAGTGAGTGAGCAGCAGGCTGCACAGCAGTCAGGACCTGCACCTGGTGTCTCTGCAGTGCAATCATCTGAGGAGAGGCCCAGCACTGAACCATCAGCTGATCAGCAGAGGAGACTCTTTTCCAGTATCACCAGGCCGGCTAACCCCCCGCCACAGAGGAAGAACGCTGTGAGGGTTAGATACACCGCCCCAGAACAGGACATTCCCTCCAAACTCTACATTGGAAGTGATCTACTGATCTTTATGGGGTTGATGCGTCTGAGATCTATTCCCTGATCCATGTTCCCTCAAGCATAGTATTTGATATAAGCTTCAAACTTCAGTACAATCTGGACTTGTTCTGGGGTGTCTATAACAACAAAAATAATGAGATCTGGGAACATCTGCAGGTGACCCACTGTCCAAACCAGAGGTGATAACAGCCACCATCTTATTCCAGTCTGAGGTGGTGGCTCTGGCGGATCTGGAGCTCTGGCTGAGTATGGTGAGGAGTAACCCAGTCAAGATCTATGATGAGGAGGATCTCTGGAATGGAGGCTGTGAGGATCACTCTGCTGCGCCACAATGGTCTTACTAGACATCTGCCTCATTCTTTCTATCTGGGATCAGAGAGGGGGATATGCTTCTGCCGTGGGCAGGCACCTTGCTATATACTGTTCCAACATGAATTGCTACTTATGTGGACAACTGGGACATGTGAAGGAGGAATGTACCGGACAGGTCGTCTGCCTCCAGAGACCAGTGAGGAGACAAACGCTGAACCAAGAACCAGTGACACCAGTGCAGGTCCCAACCAAGTGTCTAGTCATCATGCAGGAGAGACTGATGAGTCATCTATAATTACTGCACCACAAGTCTCGCCAGCCACTGAAGAGGCTCTTTGTGCCAATCGGAAATTGTCCAAAACTCCTGCTGTAAAGAGTAAAGTACCATTGGTGGAGGAGGCACTACTAGTACCAGCAAATCACATAAATTACATCCAGTGCTAAAAGCAAAGGTCCCAGAATAGAGATGAGCCAGCACTAAAATGCTCGAGTACTCGTTATTCGAGACAAACTTTTCCCGATGCTCGAGTGCTCATCTCGAATAACGAGCCCCATTGAAGTCAATGGGAGACTCGAGCATTTTTCAAGAGGACCAAGGCTCTGCACAGGGAAGCTTGGCCAAACACCTGGGAACCTCAGAAAAGGATGGAAACACCACGGAAATGGACAGGAAACAGCAGGGGCAGCATGCATGGATTCCTCTGAGGCTGCTTAATCGCACCATTATGCCAAAATTATGGGCAACAGCATGGCCATGACAGAGTGACCGAATGAGGCTAGATAGCATCTAAAACATGCAATAATTGACCCTGACACTATAGGGGACGGCATGCACAGGCAGCGGCAGCAGTGGCAGGCTAGAAAGTGTCATGGCGACATACCCTAAATGGACTCAGGTTTCACCAAAAGAGGTGAGCAAGAAGCACTGAAATGATTTTCTATGTGAAAAAAAGGTTGACAGTATATTTAGTCGATAACACAGCATGGTGGCGACATAGTGACCAAGTTCCATAACGTATCTGGTGAAACACCCGAAAAATGAGCCTGACACAGCTCTTTTGATAAGGGGACGACATGTGGAGGTAGCCATGGAGACGACTTCCATGATTAAGAGCGATAGTATGGGGCATTCATATTGCGCTGCTATGATTGCAACTTCAGGTCTCCAGCATGGCGGCGACAGATGGGCCGAGTTCCACTATGTATCTGGTGAAACACCTGAAAATTCTGTCTGACACAGCTCGTTTGATAAGGGGATGATGTGCTGCATATCCTCTCGTGCTCCAGCGTCTGGGGTATAGAGAGTGGAAAGTCGCGCATGGAGACATTGGTGGACGCTGTGGAGGATCGTGGAGGCGAAATGGACAGGAAACAGCAGGGGCAGCATGCATGGATGCCTCTGAGGCAGCCTAATCTTGGGATGGAGCTTTCGCCTGTCCAAGCCCCTGTGTCTCGGCTCCTCCCCACCCAAAATGGGCCTGGGGGCCAGAAGCGTTTACTTTGAAAAAATTATCATTTTCAAAGCAGGCCGGGTCGTTTGAATATTTCACCTAGGAATAATGGAATAGCATAGTGGTTCTATTTTTAATTGTTTTTTTGGAAAATTCTGCCTGACAAAGCTCGTTTGATAAGGGGACCATGTATGGAGGCAGTGAACTAGTAGTAGATTAAAGGTGCTGCAGTTAAAACTATGTTAGTTGGATCTTGGGATGGAGCTGGCGCTCCGCTGCCAGGCGAGCTTTCTCTAATCCAAGCCCCTGTCTCTCGGCTACTCCCCAAACAGCACCTCTAACAACCTTTTGTATAAGATCAAGTGTAGTAGTGTTCTTATAAGTTTGGGTTATGCACTAGAAAACAGAAAGAACGGGAACAACAGAGGACGGCGCCTCGGGTAATATAGCCAGGTACTTGATTCCTGAAGATAGTAAAGAGGGTGCTCACCTTGAGGGAACTTGATAATATGCATATATTCCCACTCTTGGGAAACGGTCTTTGGTATGTCCAATCCGGATTTGGCTCTGCGTGTGAGGGTCAGCAGCTCCCACAACTCTACAAACCCGAAACTAAACGTTTCGTTAAGGGCATATACACAAAAACAAAAAATTGTAGGAGTATGTGCGGGGCGCTATAACACAACTGCTTGAGCCCTTGGATCTTAAAACCACAGTCCAGCTGATATGAATACAAGAGATAATTTATTTGGGATCTTGAACAGATCAGAAATACAATAAAATGGTACAAATAAATAGTCCTTTTAACGCGTTTCGGGTCTTGGACCCTTTCTCAAAAAACCGACAAGCATATACATAGTACTGTTTAGACAAGGTCTTAAATACAAATAGAAGATGCTACTTACATTCCTGGATTGGTAGATAGATTGGCGCCAAAATGAGGGAGGCTGTATCTGAGTGGTTCAGAAGATAGTGCGCCGAAAGTGGCGCCAAAATGAGGGAGGCTGTATCTGAGTGGTTCAGAGGATAGTGCGGCGAGTGGATTTTAAGATCCACTGCGCATGCCCCAAAATCCGGCTAACCGGAAGTGCCGTCACCGTTGTCATGGTGACGCGTCCTAAGCGCATCACCTTTCCATTGCTTGTGTCGCACCGCTGACAGGTGATGTAGAACGCCCACCGTTGTTATGGTGATGCGTTCTCTGCTGGTTGAATCCTTCGGGCCTGTATGGCATCTATTCGCTCATACTGTGGATCGCTCACTGTTGCCACAGTGATGCGTCTTCTACAATTCACTTGTCATAGGCTCTTTAGCATCAATGGCCAATTTGTAGGTGCGTATATTACTTAGCAACATATTGGTGCATATATTATAGATATACCATCTATAAATGGCACAATATAAGAACAACCACATACATAAAATTAACACATACAAAATTTAAAACATACAAAATTTAAAATACATACAAATTTAAAAAGGAATATTATACTTCTTTTGGGACTTATAAAATGAGAATAGGTAGTAGTAATACAATGCATAAAATATATTAAAAATATAAATATAGATGTACATGTGTATATATATACATACATATAATTAATATATAAAAACTACTCCTAGTTGATAAGCAGAGGCTTTTTTAGAGGCTTTTTTAAAATATATTCTCAAGACTTTCATTAAGACCATTAGGGACTAGACATTGCATCTTGAATATCCAGAACATCTCCCTTTTCTTTAGGTATTCAAATCTTTGTGGAGTTGTAGGGTCGATATGTTCTAATGGTGTCAAACTGAATTCTCTCACATTACATTTGTGTGAGGCTGCATGCCGAGACACGCTATGTAGGGCATATCCATTTTCGATATTGTGTCTATGGTTGTTAAATCTCTCTCTTAGGGGTTGTATCGTACGTCCAATATACTGGAATTTACATGTACATTCTATTAAATAGACAACGTACTTGGAGCTACAATTAAGGAAGGATTTGATTTGGAACGTCTCCCTGGTTGTATTAGACATGAACGAAGTCCGTCGATGGCTGATTGAGTCGCAACACTTGCATCTTACATGATTGCATCTGAAACTACCCACGGTTTTTGGAAAGAATGATACTGGGGTGTTTTTGCTTTTTTCAGTTTTAAGGCGACTTGGTGCGAGATCTCCTAAACGTTAGTCGAGGATTTTTTGGTATACTATTTTTTAGGTAAGGATCGTGTGTCAATACTTCCCAGTGCTTCTTTAGTATACTACGTATTCTTTGACTATCGCTTGAGAAGGTGGTAATGAAATTGATATCACAGGCATCAGTGGTAGTATCTTTGGCTCTTGGTTTCAAACAATCTTCCTGGCTGAGTGCCGCTGCCCTTTTCTGTGCTGTCTGTACAAGGTTTAGCGGATAACCTTTAGCTTTAAAGCGCCCCGTGAGGACCTTGCTTTGTTGAACATAATCAGCATTATCTGTACAGTTCCTCCTTATCCTTTTAAATTGACCGTAAGGTACATTTGTGAGCCATTTTTTGAAATGACTACTATTAAAATCTAAATAGCTATTGCTATCTACCTTCTTGAAATTTTGGCGCCACTTTCGGCGCACTATCTTCTGAACCACTCTCCCTCCCTCATTTTGGCGCCAATCTATCTACCAATCCAGGAATGTAAGTAGCATCTTCTATTTGTATTTAAGACCTTGTCTAAACAGTACTATGTATATGCTTGTCGGTTTTTTGAGAAAGGGTCCAAGACCCAAAACGCGTTAAAAGGACTATTTATTTGTACCATTTTATTGTATTTCTGATCTGTTCAAGATCCCAAATAAATTATCTCTTGTATTCATATCAGCTGGACTGTGGTTTTAAGATCCAAGGGCTCAAGCAGTTGTGTTATAGCGCCCCGCACATACTCCTACAATTTTTTGTTTTTAAGTTTGGGTTATGGCAGGTGAGGGGAATGTAAACAGATGCGGAAGAAGCACTGAAATAATATTGGTAAATGTCACGAACCCGACTCATCGGAGTTCACCCACTGGGATAACTACTCTATGGAGTCCCAGAATTTAGCCCTTAAGCTCCGCCCACTTCCACAAAATGGCGTCCTTACGCTAAATTTACTCCACAGAATCCGCACTGCCACCACCCATGAGTTACTTATGCAAAGAATGCAATCGCTTACTACATGGACTATGCTAATAATGACCTCTGGTAACGTGATTCCCTTCAGAGACTCAGATTCTTTAAGGCTACAAGCAGAGGCTTATTAAAAAGTTTTAATTTACATAAAAATGCAGTACACTCAAAGAATTAAATTGTCAGATAAAATGAAAAAAGGATTAAAACAATACACATACAATACTTACAAACAGTTATGGAAGAAGAAACAAAAAAATTCTTGCTAGTGGAATAGGAAGAAATTCTTTGGCCCGAGGACAGGGCATAAGCATCGATCCAGCCTTCTATTGTCATAGAGTCACTCAGTCTGAACACTACTATGTGGCTGCTTCATTAATTTAAGCCCAGGTGATTTTTTGACCCCCACCCCTGGCTGTGATGTCACTGTGAGGGGGATTTTTCTATCCCCCTCCCATCAGTGAGCTACTTTTTGGGTCTGGGTTTTTATCAGAACCCCATAACTTTTGATTGGGAGATGGCACAATTGTGCCATGGCTTCCAACCAAATGGGCATTTTATTCCCATTAACCCCATACCAAACTCGGAGTGTCTTAGCCTAATATCAGGCTGCCTTCCATTGGCTGCCTTCCATTGCAGCTAATGTTCTAATTTTCGGTCCAGAAGTGTGTCTAGACCCCATAACTGTCCTGTGTAACTTGGGACCTATAATTATGAATTATGTCCCAGTTATGGACAGCTATGATATTCCCCTTTGTCTGAATTTGGAGGGAAAAAACATGCAGTCTGTGGCTTCTTTTCATCCCCCACTAGCTAGACTACTCTGGCCGAAAGGTGTTAATTTTACCACTTAGAAGACCATGCTTCTCTGATCAAACATAGACTCCCTGGGGTTTTTTAACCACCCTGCCAGGCTCATCTTCTGGCTGGTCTTAAACAAATGGAGCCTAATGATTTATAACAGGCAGAATGAAACACAAAGAAAGAAAAAATATATATATATAACAAACTGTGGAGGAGTAATATTATTATCACAGTAAATTATAAAAGTTTGCCAGTATATTTTGTGGATTACACAGCAGGGTGGCGACAAAGTTAACAAGTTTGATGTGGAAGCCATGAAAACAACCCAAAATTCTGCCTGACACAGCTCGTTTGATAAGGGGACCATGTTTGGAGGCAGCTATATGCACGACTTTTGGAGGCAGCTATGGCGATGACGTGTGGAGGTAGCAATGCAGACAACGTGTGGAGGCAGCTAAAAAGACGACGTGTGGAGGCTGCTATGGAGACAATTTAATTTGGATAGTGCCTGTATGTGGCAGTCCAAAAAAGTTTTCAAACCAGAGGAGCAGGTAGGTGGTCCTCCAGAAAAATTAAATAGATTGAGTGCCTGTATGTGGCACTCCCAAAAATTGTTTAAAACAGAGGACCGGGTAGGTGGCCCTCCAGAAAAATTAAATACATAGAGTACTATAGCTAGAGCCAGTTGGCCCTTGCAAAAAATAGCCAGTTTCCTCTGCTTTAGTGTACAAAGAGGAAGAGAAGGAGGACAATGAGGAGGAGGAGTGCATACATTATTCAGGTTGAGCTTCTTTCACCTGGTGGAGAATGGAAATCCCGAGAAATCCAGGCTTTATTCATCTTGATAAGCATCAGCCTGTCAGCGCTGTCAGTCGACAGGCGTGTACGCTTATCGGTGATGATGCCACCAGCTGCACTGAAAACCCGCTCGGGGAACACGCTAGCGGCAGGGCAGGCAAGAACCTCCAAGGCGTACAGCACCAGTTCGGGCCACATGTCCAGCTTTGAAACCCAGTAGTTGTAGGGAGCTGTGTGATCATTTAGGACGATGGTATGGTCAGCCACGTACTTCCTCACCATCTTTCTGTAAAGATCAGCCCTACTTTGCCGAGACTGGGGAAAGGTGACAGTGTCTTGCTGGGGTGACATAAAACTGGCAAATGCCTTGTAAAGCGTACCCCTGCCAGTGCTGGACAAGCTGCCTGCTCGCCTACTCTCCCTCGCTACTTGTCCCGCAGAAGTACGCCCTCTGCTGCTAGCGCTGTCAGAAGGGAAATACTGTTTCAGCTTGTGCACCAGGGCCTGCTGGTATTCATGCATTCTCACACTTCTTTCCTCTCCAGGGATGAGAGTGGAAAGATTTTGCTTGTACCGTGGGTCCAGGAGAGTGAATACCCAGTATTCGGTGCTGGAATAAATTCTTTGAACGCGAGGGTCACTGGATAGGCAGCCTAGCATGAAATCTGCCATATGCGCCAGGGTACCAACGCGCAAGAATTCACTCCCCTCACTGGCCTGACTCTCCATTTCCTCCTCCTCCAACTCCTCTACTTCTACCCATACACGCTGAACAGTGAAGGACTGAACAATGGTCCCCTCTTCTATCTCGCCAACATTCTCCTCCTCTTCCTCCTCATCCTCCTCCACCTCCTCCGATATGTGCTGAGAAACAGACCTGAGGGTGCTTTGGCTATCAACAAGGGAATCTTCCCCCGTCTCTTGTGACGAGCGCAAAGCTTCCGACTTCATGCTGACCAGAGAGTTTTTCAACAGGCCAAGCAGCGGGATGGTGAGGCTGATGATGGCGGCATCGCCACTGATCATCTGTGTTGACTCCTCAAAGTTACTCAGCACCTGACAGATATCAGACATCCACGTCCACTCCTCATTGTAGACTTGAGGAAGCTGACTGACCTGACTACCAGTTCTGGTGGAAGTTGACATCTGGCAGTCTACAATCGCTCTGCGCTGCTGGTAAACTCTGCATAACATGGTTAATGTTGAATTCCACGTCGTGGGCACGTCGCACAACAGTCGGTGAGCGGGCAGTTGGAGGTGGCGCTGCGCTGCCCTGAGAGTGGCAGCATCTGTGCTGGACTTCCTAAAATGATGCGTCGCACCTTCTTGAGCAAATCAGACAGATTGGGGTATGTCTTGAGGAAACGCTGAACTATGAGATTTAACACATGGGCCAGGCATGTTGCAGAGCCGCCATCAGGTTACGGCCGTTGTCACACACAACCATGCCTGGCTTCAGGTTCAGCGGTGCCAGCCACAGATCAGTCTGCGCCGTGATGCCCTGTAATAGCTCTTGGGCGGTGTGCCTTTTATCGCCTAGGCTCAGCAGTTTGAGCACCGCCTGCTGTCGCTTAGCGACGGCACTGCTGCTGTGCCTAGAGCAACCGACTGATGGCGCCATGCCCACGGATGGTAATTCGGAGGAGGAGGTGGAGGAGGGGTGGGAGGAGGAGGAGGCATAGTAGGCCTTTGAGAGCTGGACCGAGGTAGGCCCCGCAATCCTCGGCGTCGGCAGTATATGACCAGCCCCAGGGTCAGACTCGGTCCCAGCCTCCACCAAATTAACCCAATGTGCCGTCAGCGATATATAGTGGCCCTGCCCGGCAGCACTCGTCCACGTGTCCGTGGTCAGGTGGACCTTGTTAGAAATGGCATTGGTCAGGGCACGGATGATGTTGTCTGACACGTGCTTGTGCACGGCTGGGACGGCACATCTGGAAAAGTATAAAATATTCAAAGAGAAAAAGAGGTGTGCCAATAGACAAAATTGTGTAAAAAAGTGATAAATCTTTATTTCAACAATAGAAAAA
Source organism: Engystomops pustulosus (assembly GCF_040894005.1). Lineage (NCBI taxonomy): Eukaryota > Metazoa > Chordata > Amphibia > Anura > Leptodactylidae > Engystomops > Engystomops pustulosus. Next base: position 46,868,282 of record NC_092421.1, read on the forward strand.
CTCCATCAAGGAATGAAGGACAAGTTAAAAACAATTAAATAACATACATGAGTCAAAATGTTTGGCACAACCAGGTAAGGTTCACCAAACAAACACCTCCTCCATACAGTGGAACCTGGCCCCTAGTATGATACAATTACAATAGAAGGATGAATAAGGCCCAAGCTGTCTAATGACCCTGAACAGATGAAGATAAATCTGCCAAAACAATCATAGTGCGGCTATAGAATAAATGGGTAAGTATACATTACGAGTCAGTGGTCAGCAGGCAGGCATCAGTACAATAAGTCAACAGGGCGGCTCAGCAGTAGTGGAGGACGTGGAGGACTCCCCACGCGTTCCGTCTCCCAAGTGGAGACTTCCTCAGGGGTGAGAGTGTCCTCAATTAAGCCATGCTCCCTTAAGTACCCCCCTGTTGTACCTTACAACAGCTGTATCTCCAATCAATGGTGCCGTGTGTTCAGCGTGAAAACCGGAAGTGACGCCAAAACCGGAAGTGACGTCAGGCTCTGCTCACAGAGATCGCGATACCAGGTTGCTAGGTGATGAAAAGGCGTCATGTATACAATAGTATTGATCGCAGTATTGAAAGGTAAACAAAGGAGTTTGTAATTTAAACTACTGGGTGAGAAGAAAAGATTAAAAAAAGGTCAATTTGTTCAATAGGTGGCGCAGCCAATAGTAAACATTGATTTCAGTATGGAAACGCGAACAAGTATGCAATATCCCTCTCGGGAACACCATAGATTTTATACAAAAGAGTGAAATTGGTATCTATATGAACAAGAATCAAAAGATTATATATCGATGGATTGTTCTCATGAGCATTCATTCATATTGCTGAGAAAAAAAAAAAAACACCAAGGCGTGATAGAACAACGAGGCCCCAGAGCAAACTTGGGGACATTATCATTGAATAATTCTCAGATATATATATGATTAAAAGAATTTTTTTGTTTTTAATTCATCTTAAGAATATATAATACAAGTAGCACGAAAGTGAATAAAGTGATGCAATACTAGAAGACAAAATTTCATAAAAGTGCCAAGTATAGCAGAGAAAGAAAAGGCGACATATCTATACATAGAGTACGACGCAACAAAAGTGCTATTGTGCCAATAAATGGTTTCTGAGAGGTAAGTATTCAGCATACAGAAGAGGGTGTGAGAAGCACACCTACGGTGATACATTAAACAAAGAAAAAAAAAATATATAAATAAAATAAAGGCAGATATTGTAGCCAAATCCAGTAGTACGTAAGATCATATACTCTGCACTTATAGAGCCAAGGTGCGTATAAGTCACAAGGGTCTCAGTCATAGTATTCCAATACATTCATGAAGGTATAGGGTTAAAACTAAAATAGATATTAATGTAAGGCATGGATAAACTTTTAACATGTGACATATACAAGGATTTGGCTACAATATCTGTATGCTGAATACTTACCTCTCAGAAACCATTTATTGGCACAATAGCACTTTTGTTGCGTCGTACTCTATGTATAGATATGTCGCCGTTTCTTTCTCTGCTATACTTGGCACTTTTATGAAATTTTGTCTTCTAGTATCGCATCACTTTATTCACTTTCGTGCTACTTGTATTATATATTCTTAAGATGAATTAAAAACAAAAAAATTCTTTTAATCATATATATATATGAGAATTATTCAATGATAATGTCCCCAAGTTTGCTCTGGGGCCTCGTTGTTCTATCACGCCTTGGTGTTTTGTTTTTTTTTTGTTTTTTTTCTCAGCAATATGAATGAATGCTCATGAGAACAATCCATCGATATATAATCTTTTGATTCTTGTTCATTTAGATACCAATTTCACTCTTTTGTATAAAATCTATGGTGTTCCCGAGAGGGATATTGCATACTTGTTCGCGTTTCCATACTGAAATCAATGTTTACTATGGGCTGCGCCACCTATTGAAAATTGACCTTTTTTTAATCTTTTCTTCTCACCCAGTAGTTTAAATTACAAACTCCTTTGTTTACCTTTCAATACTGCGATCAATACTATTGTATACATGACGCCTTTTCATCCCCTAGCAACCTGGTATCGCGATCTCTGTCAGCAGAGCCCGACGTCACTTCCGGTTTTGGCGTCACTTCCGGTCTTGGCGTCACTTCCTGTTTTCACGCTGAACACACGGCACCATTGATTGGAGATACAGCTGTTGTAAGGTACAACAGGGGGTACTTAAGGGAGCATGGCTTAATTGAGGACACTCTCACCCCTGAGGAAGTCTCCACTTGGGAGACGGAACGCGTGGGGAGTCCTCCACGTCCTCCACTACTGCTGAGCCGCCCTGTTGACTTATTGTACTGATGCCTGCCTGCTGACCACTGACTCGTAATGTATACTTACCCATTTATTCAATAGCCGCACTATGATTGTTATGGCAGATTTATCTTCATCTGTTCAGGGTCATTAGACAGCTTGGGCCTTATTCATCCTTCTATTGTAATTGTATCATACTAGGGGCCAGGTTCCACTGTATGGAGGAGGTGTTTGTTTGGTGAACCTTACCTGGTTGTGCCAAACATTTTGACTCATGTATGTTTTTTAATTGTTTTTAACTTGTCCTTCATTCCTTGATGGAGTTTTTCTATTGTTGAAATAAAGATTTATCACTTTTTTACACAATTTTGTCTATTGGCACACCTCTTTTTCTCTTCGAATATTTTATAGCTTGCTTTGTGTGCTGACATTTACCTTGTTTTGGTGGTTGTCCACTCTGTGTATAGTATTACGGATTGTTTTTGGGCTCTCCCTGTCCATGGGAGCCTGTTTCTAAGGACCATTTGTTGCACACCAGTACGTGCCACTGGCACTAACTACATTGATTATCAAGTTATGAATCTTAAATTTTGTGAATCCTTTTGGTCCAGTCAGGGGGGATCAGTCTTTGACTTGAATACAGAGGCACATAGTGATGGGGACTTTACTATGGTCTCCAAAGCATTAATTGAAGCGCACAAAACCCTTACTAGGGTGTATTGGAACATCAGGAGCCTGGAAGAGTACTCAAGGCTCAATATGGCCCCTCGTGGTCTCAGAGTACAAATATTTCCATCGTGGGAACCCGACGATGAATTTAAAACAACTTGGGAGAAAGGGCTTTTACAATGCTCAAGTATCATTATACATATGTTGATTACCTATGACAAAGCAGTCTTGGCACAAACTAGAGACAAGATTAAAGAACTAGAGGGTAAGCTTAATACCTTTGATAAAGTGACGTTGGTACAACCCTTCCAAGTGCAACTGCAGGGTATCATAGAGAAATTGGAAAAGGATACAATCTAAGGAAAGAAGGACAGGATGCATAGGGACAAATTGGATTTTGAAAGAGGCAGAGCCTTCAAGTGGACACATAAGGGTAATAGGCGACCCCCCTTTGGTAGAAACACTGCCATGGAGAGAACTGTTGAACACACTTCTAGTGGGGATTTTTTAGTCACAGATTCAAGCGACACAGACACAAGATCAGAAGGGGCAGGCAGAGACACAATAAATCACAGGAAACGGTCTCGACGTTATGGAGGACCATCCCCTACGTACAAACGGGACAAAAGAAGGAACAAGAATTAACATTGAACCCGAAGGGGATTACTGCCCCTTGGACTGGTGACCTGCGCATTATCAACCTCTCAAACTATACTCTATCTGCCGCTGAAATTACGGTACTAAGTAAAGGTTTTACTTTCTCTCCTATGTGCCAACTGGATAAGTTTGAACTGACTAAAGATGTTTTTCTATTCTGCCGACAGTTAGCCTTCAAGGTTTTATACCAACAACCATCTCTCTTGGATGAAGTTCCTGAATCCGATCGTCAGACCTTTCGTGATCTACTGGATCTGTTACATGAGAACGAAAACTCTACTAACACAGGTAGGCGGACGTGTCCCCTACGACTACCTTCACAGGCCACCCCCAATCTTGCATTAGTACCTGCATTGCAATTGTTCTACAACAGTGTATCCCGAGACATCAGTTCTCTCCCTATCAACCGACATGGTGGTGAAAATCTCTCAAAGAAAGAGAGACGGGCTATCGATTCACTTAAGACAAATCAAAATTTTTTAATCAAGGAAGCGGACAAAGGGGGGAATATTGTCTTGTGGCCCATTGATTTCTATCTCACGGAGGCCAATCGGCAACTGAGTAACACACAGTATTACATACTGCTTCCCTCTGATCCGACATTGATCTTTCAGAGTAAATTACAACGACTTTTGGACTCCGCCTTACAATATGGTATTATCCAGAAGAAAGAACATGACTTTATGATGGTCTCCCATCCTAAGATTCCCACCTTTTACATGCTTACGAAGGTCCACAAATCCCTGACTCGTCCACCGGGTCGACCCATAGTTTCAGGGATTGGGGGCCTCTGTGAAAAAGCGTGTAGTTATGTTGATTTTTTCTTACAGAATCTGGTGTTGACGCTGCCCTCTTACATCAGGGACTCCACGGACCTCATCCAGAAAATACAACCGATATAAACATCGACAGACATGTGGCTGGTAACTTTGGACGTGGAGTCACTTTATACGAACATCGCGCACCCAGATGGAATCTCAGCGGTTGCATTTTTCTTGGACAAAAACAGCACAGGTGATAGGAGACATGATTCCTTTTTGTTAGATCTATTGGAATACATCCTAAAACACAATTATTTTGTTTTTGACCGCCGATTTTACAGACAAGTCTCAGGAACTGCGATGGGTGCACTTTGCGCGCCCTCCTATGCCAATCTCTTTTTGGGATGGTGGGAGGGTGAGCACGTGTACCCATCGACTAAGTTCCAACATCATGTCAGGAGTTGGTATAGATTCATAGATGACATACTACTCCTGTGGGATGGACCCTTGGATTAATGTCATTATTTTATCTCTGAATTGAACAATAACTCTTGGAACATTGTCCTAACATCTAATTTTTCCCAGGTTACGGTGGACTTCTTGGACCTCAGGATAACCAACAGATATGGTAGATTGAGCACAGATCTATACCGTAAGGAAACAGCCACCAATAGCTTGTTACATCATGACAGCTTTCATCCAGCTCACCTGAAGACTGGCATACCCGTGGGACAGTTCATTTGGGTCAAACGGAACTGCACCCTACAGGATGACTTCCATAGGAATGCACATGAACTGACCGAAAGATTCTTGAACAGAGGCTATCCCAGAAAGACCATCTCTAAAGCCTTCCTTCGGGCTCATGATTCACCTAGAGACCAGCTCCTTAACAAAAAGAAGAGAACAACAGAACACCATCTAGGAGTTGTGACCACATACAACAATCAGTGGTCCAACATACGGATGATTTTGATGAAGAACTGGAATATTCTACAAGCAGAACCACGCCTACGAACTTTTCTCTCAGAAAGACCTACATTGACAGCGAGGCGTGCTATGAACCTGAAGGACAAACTTTCTAATAGCCATTTCACACGCCCCACACGTCCATTGGGCAGGGGCATCAAATTGAAAGGCTCCTATGCATGTGGTGACTGCTCTGTCTGCCCCTTAATGCCTAACACTCGTGAATTTATACATCCCACTACCTCTCCGAAATTTACCTTACGGAACTACGTGAATTGTAAAACCAAGAACGTGATATATGCCTTGATCTGCCCATGCCGCAAGATTTACGTAGGACAAACTTCACAAGAACTAAGAAAGCGGATACAGCAACATCTGTCCAGCATTTCTAATGCAGGGGTGCACTTCTCACAAGGTAAGCTATTATCTACCGTGGCTGTGCATTTCCGCAATTTCCATGCCAGTAAAACCAAGGGCTTGCAGGTTGTAGGTCTGGACCTTGCTTCCTCCAATATCAGGGGGGGTGACATAACACCTGAACTATTACGACGTGAGGCACGTTGGATATATAACTTGGGAACACGTGCCCCGGATGGTATTAATGAAGACCTTTTATTTACAGGTTTCTATAAAAACAGGTGAACTTACTCCTATTGATGAAGATTAACTAACATACCTGATTGTGCCCCCTAGGAATGTGGTTAACAGCTATCGGAGCATGATGGGTGAGTCTCTATACACTTCTAAACACTATGAACTAAGAACACGGTGTACAAATATATAATTTTTTATTTTTTTATATTTATTTATTTATTTTTTATTTTTATTTTTTTTTATTTATATATTTTTTTTTTCCTCTATCAATATATATACATGTATATCTAGATTATTGATACAACATATATTAGCAAGAATTTTTATATTTCACTGGTGTAACACGGGTTTTACCCCTTGTAGTCTACTCTTATAGTCCCTTCATCTTTAGGTACGGGACTCTTACAGTTCCCTTACTAGGTTCACATTTAAACACTTTTTCCTTTTTTTTTTTTTCTTCTTTTTTGTTTGTCACCATAATAACACTTTCTTCTTTTATATTATGTTACTCACCCATAGTAATACCACAGTGAATTTCTGCTCCTGTTTAATGAAATATATAGAGATATGAAGAATACGGCGTCCTTTCAAGACTCCTATGATACCTGGATACCCTTTCGATCAGCATGCTATACCTAGTACCACCAACAACAATAGTCAATATGACTTGTCTCGTTGCTTCCTACCTCATCTGAAAATGCATATGCACAGATCCTTTGTTTCTTGCATGGACCTGTCCCCCATGGACCAAATGGACTTGAGAAAGCTATACATTTGTCTTGTACCAACGTTTCTGATGAAATATAACGGTCACTCGTGCTTTTTACAATTACCTTACTCCTATTGGGATGGCGGATTGTCATTTGCCACAATTTTGTTTCCTTTGTACTTATCTTTTGCCTGCTCCCTTGTCGTACCCCCCGTTGTCCCTCGTCCTCCAACAAAACTCCTTTGGTACCTTGTATATGTCACATGTTAAAAGTTTATCCATGCCTTACATTAATATCTATTTTAGTTTTAACCCTATACCTTCATGAATGTATTGGAATACTATGACTGAGACCCTTGTGACTTATACGCACCTTGGCTCTATAAGTGCAGAGTATATGATCTTACGTACTACTGGATTTGGCTACAATATCTGCCTTTATTTTATTTATATTTTTTTTTTCCTTTGTTTAATGTATCACCGTAGGTTTGCTTCTCACACCCTCTTCTGTATGCTGAATACTTACCTCTCAGAAACCATTTATTGGCACAATAGCACTTTTGTTGCGTCATACTCTATGTATAGATATGTCGCCGTTTCTTTCTCTGCTATACTTGGCACTTTTATGAAATTTTGTCTTCTAGTATCGCATCACTTTATTCATGAAAAACCACTTTTAAGAAGTTTGTTAACGCTTTACGTGTTTTATAGGGGTTAAAACAAAATGGAGGTGCAGTCTGCAAATTGTAATATTTTTTCACAATACACTCATTTTGGGTGGAAAATTAAACATTTACAATGGATTAAATGAATAAAGGCTCCACAAAGTTTGTTACCCAATTTCTCCCGAGTACACGGATTCTCTATATGTGGTGGTAACCTGCTGTATGGGCGCACGGCCGGGCATAGAAGGGAAGGAGGTGCCATCCAGATCAGATTTGCTATGTCACATTGTACAGGCTATAATTTTTTTCTTTTTTTAATGTGGACCTATAGGGGCTTATTTCTTTTGCCACATGAGATGCACTTTTCTGGTACGTAATTTGGGGGAATCTATAGGCTAATTGGTGAGATTTTATTAACTCTTTGTTGGTGGAGGAAATGAAAATCATCACTTTTCAGGAAGATTTTTATGGGTTTTTTTTGGCCGTTTACCATACCATAAAAATAGTATATTAGTTTTATTCTATGGGTCGCCAAGATTACAAAAAGACCTCATTTATATAGATTTTTTATTTTTTTCCCATTTTTAGTGCATAAAAAGTAATTTGGCAAAAATGTTGTTACTTTTAGCATCACCGTCTTTCATATGCATAACTTTTTTATTTTTCGCCTCACAAATCTGTTTAAGGGCTTATTTTTTGCGAGAAGGATTGTTCTTTTTAGTGGTCTTATTTTAGAGTGCATAACATTTTTTAAATCCCTTTTTAGAGCATTTTTATAGGGTATTAATTAAAAATGATCTTTTTTCTGGAGCTTTTTTTTGTTTTGTTTTTTACGGGGTTAACTTTGCGGATCTAATAACGATTCTGTTTTATTATGCAGATTGTTACGGACGAAGGGATACCAAATATGTGGGGGTTTTGTGTATTTTATTCAATTGTACTGAATAAAAACTAATTTGGAGAAAATCTTATTCATTTTAGCATCACCATCTTTTTATATGCATAACTTTTTTATTTTTTGGCAGATAAATCTTGTTAGGGGCTTATTTTTTGCGAGAACAGTTGTTCTTTTTAGTGGGCTTATTTTGGAGTGCATAACATTTTTTAAATCACTTTTTAGAGCATTTTGTATAGGGTATTAATTAAAAATTATCTTTTTTCGGAATGTTTTTTGCGTTTTTTTCCTCCGGCGTTTACCGTGCGGGTCCAGTAACAATTCTGTTTTATTATGCAGATTGTTACGGACGCGGCAATACCAAATATGCGGGGTCTTTTTGTGTTTTTATGTTTTTTATACTTTATTAAGTTTTTTTATGGGAAAGTGACATTTTAGGGGCTTATATTTTTATGTATTTATTTTTTATTTATTCTAATGTGTTAACTTTAGTGTTTTTGACTTTTTTTTAATTATACATACTTGAACTTAAACCAGTGATGCTCTGATCAATACACTGCTCTACAATACTATTTTATTGTAGAGCAGTGTAAACTGTCTGAGCAAGCTTGCGCATGCTCAGACAGTTTACAGCCAGACCCGGAAGGGGTCTGGCTGCCATGGAGACCGGGCAGCTCCGGGGCACATGCCAGTCCTCGGAGCTGCCCTGAATTGGATCGGTTCCCCCGGTAAGCGGCACGGGGGATCCGATCCACAGCTGTACTAGACAGCTGTACTAGACAGCTGACAGCCGCTGCTTCTGGTAACGGCTCCGTTCGTGAGCCGGTGCCAGAAGCAGGACGTTATAGAACGTCCCCGTGCGCTAAGCATCTAGCCCCGGGGACGTACTATAACGTCCTGGTGCGCCTAGGGGTTAATGTCATGAAACTCAAGTTGATACACATATGTGCTGTTCTTTGTATAAAATTTTAAAAAACCAAATAAAAATAAAGTTATAAAAAAAATCTATGGTGTTCCCGAGAGGGATATTGCATACTTGTTCGCGTTTCCATACTGAAATCAATGTTTACTATGGGCTGCACCACCTATTGAACAAATTGACCTTTTTTTAATCTTTTCTTCTCACCCAGTAGTTTAAATTACAAACTCCTTTGTTTACCTTTCAATACTGCGATCAATACTATTGTATACATGACGCCTTTTCATCACCTAGCAACGTGGTATCGCGATCTCTGTCAGCAGAGCCTGACGTCACTTCCGGTTTTGGCGTCACTTCCGGTCTTGGCGTCACTTCCGGTTTTCACGCTGGACACACGGCACCATTGATTGGAGATACAGCTGTTGTAAGGTACAACAGGGGGGTACTTAAGGGAGCATGGCTTAATTGAGGACACTCTCACCCCTGAGGAAGTCTCCACTTGGGAGACGGAACGCGTGGGGAGTCCTCCACGTCCTCCACTACTGCTGAGCCGCCCTGTTGACTTATTGTACTGATGCCTGCCTGCTGACCACTGACTCGTAATGTATACTTACCCATTTATTCTATAGCCGCACTATGATTGTTATGGCAGATTTATCTTCATCTGTTCAGGGTCATTAGACAGCTTGGGCCTTATTCATCCTTCTATTGTAATTGTATCATACTAGGGGCCAGGTTCCACTGTATGGAGGAGGTGTTTGTTTGGCGAACCTTACCTGGTTGTGCCAAACATTTTGACTCATGTATGTTTTTTAATTGTTTTTAACTTGTCCTTCATTCCTTGATGGAGTTTTTCTATTGTTGAAATAAAGATTTATCACTTTTTTACACAATTTTGTCTATTGGCACACCTCTTTTTCTCTTTGAATATTTTATAGCTTGCTTTGTGTGCTGACATTTACCTTGTTTTGGTGGTTGTGCATGGTCCACTCTGTGTATAGTATTATACATCGGGAAAAGTAGTGGCGGCTAGGGACCGAATACCGAGAGGCGGCCGCCACCATGAGGTTTCGAAAGGCCTCGGTCTCTACCAGCCTATAGGGCAGCATCTCCAGGCTAAGCAGTTTGGAGATGTGGACGTTGAGGGCTTGGGCGTGTGGGTGGGTTGCGCTTTTGCGCTCCAGCGTCTGGGGAATGGAGAGCTGAACGCTGGTGGATGCTGTGGAGGATCGTGGAGGCGAAGATGAGGTTTTCGCACGGGAGGTGTTGGGCCGGGGTCCTGGGCAGGGGGCTGACTAGCAGATGACACAGGGGAAGGAGCAGTGGTGTGCCCGGCCGGAGGTGAACGGGCTTGGTGCCATTGAGTGGGGTGTTTAGCATTCATATGCCTGCGCATACTGGTGGTAGTTAAGCTAGTAGTGGTGGAACCCCTGCTGATTCTGGTTTGGCACAGGTTGCACACCACAGTTCGTCGGTCATCCGGTGTTTCTTTAAAGAACCTCCAGACTTCTGAAAATCTAGCCCTCGCCACGGGAGCTTGACTACGGGAAACATTTGGTGCTGATGCACCAGCCCTCTCCGTCTGGCCCCACCACTGCCTCTTCCAACCTGTTCTGCTATAGGACTCGCCTCCATCTCAGAAGCACTGTGTTCACCCGGCCTATCAACCCAGCTTGGGTCTGTCACCTCATCATCCTCCGATCCCTCAGTCTGCTCCCCCCTCGGACTTCCTGCCCTGACAACAACTTCACCACTGTCTGACAACCGTGTCTCCTCATCGTCCGACACCTCTTTGCACACTTCTTCCACTACGTCAATAATGTCATTATCACCCACAGTCTGCGACCGGTGGAAAACCTGGGCATCGGAAAATAGCTCAGCAGCAACCGGACAAGTGGTTTGTGACTGTGGGAAGGGTCCAGAAAACCGTTCCTCAGAGTATGCCGGTTCAAATGCCAAATTTTGCTGGGAGGGGGCAGACTGGGAGGAAGGAGGCTGAGGTGGAGGAGCTGGAGGAGTGCTGATTTCGGTGACATGGGTGGGCTGCGTGTAAGACTGACTGGTGGACAAATGGCTAGAAGCATTGTCCGCAATCCACGACATCACCTCTTCGCACTGTTCTGGCCTCAACAGTGCTCTACCACAAGTCCCAGTAACTTGAGACATGATGAACCTAGGGAGTGTAGCTCTGCGGCGTTCCCCTGCTCCCTCATCAGCAGGTGGTGTCTCACCCCGCCCAGGACCACGGCCTCTGACCCCTGCAGTAGTTGGACGCCCACGTCCATGCCCTCGTCCTCTACCCCTAGCCTTCGGGTTAAACATTTTCCAAATTAAATTGTAAACTAAAAATTTTTTTTTGTTTGTTTTTTTTTTTTAAACAAAACGATGCTATCCTATTGCTATGGTTAGTTTCTAACCTACACTGACAGCACACATTTTGTGCTTTGCCGTTTGACTTTTATTTTTTTTTACGTTTATTTCTTTTTATAACTCAATCAACAGACTGTGCCTAATTCAAATCAAACCCCTAATAAATTGTCCCGCTTCGGTGTTTGAGGTGGTTATTGTGTCACTAAGAGCTAAACACAACGTTCGCAAGTCTCCCTGCAAATTCGTCACAATATGGTACTAGCTGCACTACTAGTGCCAGCAAGCCCAGCCACAAGCAAAGAAAAAAAAAATATTCTAGCCCTAACAAGGGCTGTTGGGTTCTTGTAGACTCACTCCTGCCTAACAGTAAGCTAGTATAACACCCTAAAGTTTTCCTTGACCAGCAGCAGCTCTCTTCCTAGCAGCATCCAGAGCATGATCCGAGCAGCGCGGGCAGGGGCTATTCTATTCCAGTGTCACCTGATCAGGCCAGCCAACCACTGCTATCGACGTGTAAGGGTACCACGTCATGCTGGGTGGAGCGCAGAGTCTCCTGGCTTGTGATTGGCTCTGTTTCTGGCCGCCAAAAATCACAACTGCGGGAGATGCCATTTTCTCGAGCTGGCGAAATACTAGTCCAAGCAACGAGCAGTTTCGAGTACGCTAATGCTCGAACGAGCATCAAGCTCATCTCTAGCCCAGAACCTTTGCAACAGAGACTGATGTTGCATCCGTAGAGGCTGCACCACAGGTACCAGCAGTTACTGGAAAGTCAGCTCCTACCACAACTAAAACATCCAAGTCCTCTGTTCATGAGGGATCGAAGCAGTTGCCTACCACCTCCACTGACACCGCTAATCCTGGGGCAGGAACCAGTGTGGATGAGGAACACTTCCAGACTGCGATGAAGAAGAATACCCATTGCCCATCCCTCTAGGAAAGTCACCACCACACAGTGCACTGGGAGAGGAAGAAGAGCCTGCAGCGATGGATCAAACCCAATTGTAGAAGTGGAGTGTCGGGGGCTACCAGGTATTGTGATGCTTCTTTGTATGGACGTAGTCCTCTCGGTACACGATTGTGTTCATTATAGGTTTTAAGGGACTTAATGGTCCAAAACAGGCGTATTTCTTTTTCCGCTAGGTGTGAAATTCTTTGTTCCAAGGTTTTAGTACTTAGGACTTGTAACTCGTCCTTCTGGTCACACTGTTCGAAGAATGTGCTTGCATCCTCCCTGCCAATATTTAATGCAGTATTGTTGCAGCCCGATTCCTGATTCGTGTCCATTTCCATCAGATTGCTTGAATGCGACGGTCTCTCGGCGTGCTCAGACGTGACAGTATACACAAAGTCAATTGTAGAAGTGGAGTGTCGGGGGCTACCAAGTCACCCGACTGGAATGTCGGCACTGCCAGACCAGGTCAATTAATGAGGCACGGACACAATACTTGGAACCGGGTAAGTAAGACTGTTTGGGTGGTGCACAGCTGTATACGCCAGGTAGATAATCCATACAAATAAAGACAAAGGATAGCGGCACTCACCCAGAAATCTTCTTTATTCTGCGTTGTGCATGTGACAGGGAGGTGCAGCACAAGAAAAACTTCGGCGACGGGCCGTTTCGCGCACTCCTGCGATTCGTCAAGCCGTATGAGGGACGCCGGTGGAGGCGGGATTATAAATATCCTCCCTCTGACGTCACTCATCAAGAAATCATGTGATCAAGGAAGTCATGTGATCGGGGGTAAACAAAATGGGTGTGTATAGAGGCGTGGGCGGCGCCCACCCGGGACCGCCAACTGGCCAGTCATGGTGTGGGTGTCGCCACAACGCATCAACAACCCAACGGGACCGCCCTCAGAAAGGAAAAAAAGGGAAAAGGTAAATAAAACATTAGTATCACATGGTTAAAAACAATTATCTTACAGTGTGACAAATCGATGAGAGTTACAATGAACTATCTTGGCTGAAGTATATCTTATAAGGTACCTAGCAGACTATAAGAAAACCGCCATGTCATTTTTATCATTTAGTCCTGCGGGGCCTTCCGCCTCAGTCTTAAGGATCCATCTAGCCTCGCATCGGAGGAGTTCCCTATTGGTGTTCACCGGTACCCTTTCTATCCCTGCAAAAGACAATACATCAGGGTTGCCTGCATGTTCAGCATGTACGTGTTGTATAAGTCTCGGGGATCCTTTACCTGTGATCACCGAGCGGTGGTGTTCCCTAAACCTAATGAAGAGAGGTCTGATGGTCTTTCCTACGTAAAAGCGTCTACAGGGACAGAAAATAACATAGACCACATGGTCTGTTTTGCAACTAATAAACTTTTTGACAGTGGTTGTGACCCCTCCTCTGGAGACTCTTGTCTCTTATATGAAATTTACAAAAGTTGCAGTGGTGGCAGGGGAAGTTACCTTGTGGAGTCGCTTTGTCTAGCCAGGTGGTCCTATCGTCTCCGAATCTACTTCTGACGAGGAGGTTTTTCAAAGTAGGATTACGTCTGAAGGCCACTATGGGTCTATTGGCCGTAAGTGTTCTGAGTTCTGGAACATAAGAGAAATAGATTTACGTTCACTTTCGACTTTGGACCCAACGAGACCAATATTCGAAAAGCCATTCAGAATAATTGGAGCATACTAGAAAGAGATCCAGAACTCAGAACACTTACGGCCAATAGACCCATAGTGGCCTTCAGACGTAATCCTACTTTGAAAAACCTCCTCGTCAGAAGTAGATTCGGAGACGATAGGACCACCTGGCTAGACAAAGCGACTCCACAAGGTAACTTCCCCTGCCACCACTGCAACTTTTGTAAATTTCATATAAGAGACAAGAGTCTCCAGATAGGAGGGGTCACAACCACTGTCAAACAGTTTATTAGTTGCAAAACAGACCATGTGGTCTACGTTATTTTCTGTCCCTGTAGACGCTTTTACGTAGGAAAGACCATCAGACCTCTCTTCATTAGGTTTAGGGAACACCACCGCTCGGTGATCACAGGTAAAGGATCCCCGAGACTTATACAACACGTACATGCTGAACATGCAGGCAACCCTGATGTATTGTCTTTTGCAGGGATAGAAAGGGTACCGGTGAACACCAATGGGGGAGATAGACATAGGGAACTCCTCCGATGCGAGGCTAGATGGATCCTTAAGACTGAGGCGGAAGGCCCCGCAGGACTAAATGATAAAAATGACATGGCGGTTTTCTTATAGTCTGCTAGGTACCTTATAAGATATACTTCAGCCAAGATAGTTCATTGTAACTCTCATCGATTTGTCACACTGTAAGATAATTGTTTTTAACCATGTGATACTAATGTTTTATTTACCTTTTCCCTTTTTTTCCTTTCTGAGGGCGGTCCCGTTGGGTTGTTGATGCGTTGTGGCGACGCCCACACCATGACTGGCCAGTTGGCGGTCCTGGGTGGGCGCCGCCCACGCCTCTATACACACCCATTTTGTTTACCCCCGATCACATGACTTCCTTGATCACATGATTTCTTGATGAGTGACGTCAGAGGGAGGATATTTATAATCCCGCCTCCACCGGCGTCCCTCATACGGCTTGACGAAGCGCAGGAGTGTGCGAAACGGCCCGTCGCCGAAGTTTTTCTTGTGCTGCACCTCCCTGTCACATGCACAACGCAGAATAAAGAAGATTTCTGGGTGAGTGCCGCTATCCTTTGTCTTTATTTGGATGGATCAAACCCCTTCACTCATTTCTGATAAGGAACTTCGGGAAGATAAACCTGATCCCCCAAGTTTCCACCAAAAGATGGGGAACTAATGGTCACAGCGGTGGGAGGAAGAAAAAGCTGAAAACACCTAAGTGACCCGAGTGATGCGGCTGAGGATCAGCTCCATTAATGTGAACAGTGTATGGACCAGTAGCCAGCAGCAGGCCATCTGCCAGCGTCTGGCTGAGGAGAGGTCTGGCATCTTCTTCTTACAGGAGACTTACATGAAGAGTAATGCCCAGGTTCATGCAGCCAAGAGAGACTGGAAACATGGGCCATCCTTCTGGTCCTTTGGTCCAGAAAGGAATGATGGTGTGGGAGTTCTCTTCACTGGCATGGACATTCAGGTGGAGTGAGTCCTGGAGATCTGCCCCGGCTGCTGCTTATGCTGGACTTTACCTTGGACACTGTACAATATAGAGTTGTGAATGTATATTCTCCTCAGACTAGATAGGATAGAAGGGAGTTGTTACAGAGTATCAAGCCATATTGCTTTACATCTAGAGTGTTTATGATGTGTGGTGACTTTAATAGTGTGTCCTGTAGCTTAGATTCTCCAGTAGTCACAAGAGCTTGAGATATGACGAGACCTTCCTTAATAACATGGTCTAGCAGGCCCATTTAGTGGCCTACACTTATCATAAGGGCAGGAATGCCACCCGCATAGACGGGGTATGAGAACCTCCCGGTATAATATCACCCCATAGAGTTCTCTGACCATTGTATGGTAAGTTTGTACCTGGAGCTGAACACTGCTGTTTGTTAGTGGTAGGGGCTAATGGAAGGCTAACAGCTCGCTCTTCCAGGTCCTAGAGTTTAAGGAGTCATTTACCATCTTCTATAATGACCGGAAGACTACCCAGTGTATGTTTGATGGTATGGCAGAGTGGTAGGAGTGCATGAAAGGTGACATCAAGCAGTTTACTCGTGGCTGTTCCCAGAATAATGTGGAGTACATGAGATACTCTGCCCTCAGACTACTGCTCAGCCGTGGGGGGGGGGGGGGGCTCACAACCCAGACCCTGTTATTGCCTGTAAAAACAGGGTCAGTAAGAAGCTAATGATGGCCTTATTACATGAGAATGGGCTGGAGCAGTCTTCAGAAGATCATTGGAGACTATTATGGAGATCTCTTCAGGGGTTGTCAGATGAGCAGTGATTACATCCAGAGTTATCTGAATAGTGCGACTCAGCCAAAACTAGACTCCATGCAGGCCGAAAGTATGACTGAGCCGATAACAGAGGATGAGGTGAAGAGGAAAATTGACTCCTTAAAAGCCAAAAAGAGTCTGGGATTGGATGGTCTCACTAGTGAATTCTACAAAGAGTTCAGGGACTTGCTGGCTCTGGACCTGGCGCAGGTCTATAATGACTGTTTGTATCCCAGTATAAATCTGTACTTGTTCTCAGTAGGCAAAGAAGGGAGACCTGAAAGATTTAAAGAACTGGCCGCCTTTGTCTTTGCTCAATAGAGATTATAAAATCCTAGCTAAGATCTTATATTTCAGGCTGAGTAAGGCGGCGACTGAGCTTATCATTGATAACCAGACATGTGGTGTGAGAGGTCTGACTATAGAGAACTCATTACTGCTCTTGAGAGAAGCGGTGACCTATGTCAAGCAGCATCATGTTGGGGCATACATTGTCGGCATAGACCAGAGTAAAGCCTTTGATAGAGTCCACCATGGTTATTTGTACCAAGTGCTGATGGGCTATGGCCTTCCTCCACGTTTTGCCCAGTGTCTACAGGTCCTCTATAAGAAGACAATGAGCCAGCCTTTAGTTAATGGTGGCCTTGGAGACCCTTTCCTGGATCATGTTGGGTGTGAGACAAGGCTGCCCCCTCAGCCCATTGCTATATGTCTTTAGTTTAGACCCTTTTTTAAGAAAATAGCTTGGCAATGAGGAATTTACAGGACTGAAGTGTCATTTGCAGAGTAAAGTTGAGACTGTAAAGTTCTGTGCCTATGCATATGAAGAAACAGTCTTCATGTCCTCCAGAAATGAAGGTCAGCCTGGGGAGAACCTTCCTACTCCCCATCTTCTTGTATGTCAGTGTGGTTTTCCCTCTGCCAGACAATTTACTTCCCCGACTGACCAATGTCTTCTTCCACTTTTTTGGGGGCTGTAGAGTCAATGTGGTCAGGAGGACCGTTGTTTATCTTCCTCATTCTTCCTCAAGAGCTTTTTTATAATCTAATGTTTTTGATGACATTTTTTTCATTTTGCAAGGGCTCAGGGGTGAAACAGTGGTGCAGCCTGTTTGAGAGCCAGATCCAGAAGTTTGTCTGTGTGGTCGGTTGCGGACCTTATAAAGAGGGTGATATCCCCTGTAAAGCGTAATCATTAGATGGAAGATCTTGTATGAGGATTTTGGATAGCTCTCCTGGAAGCAGTTATACAATGATCTTCTGAGGTATAAGTTTGGTGTCCAAATACCATTATATGGATCTCCGACACTGGATGTGAAACAGGCTGAAAAACCCTGGAGGACCCCAGAGTCCCCCCTCATGTGAGAAATGTGACCTGGTTGGCATTTCACAGGAAAATGTTTGTTGGAGCAAACCTTATGTACAGGAATGTGCCATATAGATCCTGTCCTAGGGAAGAGTGCCAGGAGGACCTTACATATACCACGTCTAGTGGGTCAGCCGTACAGACATCAGTATTAAGTTCTGTTCTTTTAAAAAAGAAGCTTTATTCATGTTTAACCCCTGAAGGACGCAGCCATTTTACCGCTTAAGGCTCAGTCCCATTTTTTGGATTCTGACCTGCGTCTCTTTATATGGTTATAACTTTTGAACACTGTTACTTATCAAAGTGATTCTGAGATTGTTTTTTCCCATATTTTTTTACATGTTGTACTTCATTTTAGTGGTAAATTTTGGCTGATAAGTTTTGGGTTTATTTACAAGAAAAAAATGATGAATTTTTAGAAAAATTTGCCATTTTCGAAATTCAAAACCACCGCGTTTTCGATTTACCACCTAAATAACTTGCCGAATAACATTTCCCATTTGTCTACTTTACATTTTCATAATTTTTGAAATGTTTGGATAATTTATTTTGACGTGACACGGCCTACAAATCGAATAGCGATTTTCCGTATTTTCAGAATTTTGGGGATAAATACTGTTTGAAATTAAATTTTACATATTTAGCATCAAAAACCCCCTATATAACCAGCCCATTTTCAAATCTGCACCCCTCAAACTATCAGAAACAGTATTTACAAAGATTGTTAACCCCTAGAGATCTTCATAGTAATTGAATCAAAATGGCGGTGAAATTTAGAATGGTCAAATTTTGTCGGTTATACGTTCATTTAGCCCTAAAATTTACACATTTCCAAAAGATAAAAAGAGAAAACCCACCATAAAATTTGTTCTACAATTTCTCCTGAGTGCAGCGACCCCCCACATGTGGACATTACTTGTGTTATGGGGGCACAGCGAGGCGCAGAAGGGAAGGAGCACCCTGCAGCTGTCAGGATTTTAGTTTTCTCGTTGCCCCCTTTTGAAGGCTATAAAATTTTCGCTTTTCCGTTATTTGGGCCATGTGATGGCATTTTTTTTGCGCGATGAGATGCTTTTTCCAGTGTTACCATTTTGGGGTTGGTATCAACTATTGTTGAAAATTTTTAGGAACTTTTTTTGAGGTCATGAGTAGAAAAACATCAATTCTGTACTGGATTTTTTACTTTTTTTTTTTTTTCGTGTTCACCGTATATCCTAATAATCCTGTTATCTTTATTCTATGGGTCGATACGATTACGGGGATACCAGACATGAATATTTTTTCTTATGTTTTACTAAATTTGCTAGATCGCTTTTGCATCGCCGTCTTCCAAGTAGCCTAACATTGTTACGTTTTTTGCTACAGAGCTGGTTCATGGCTTGTTTTTTGCGGGACATGTTGTTCTTTGCAACAGTATCATTCTGGAGTACATATGTTTTGTTGATCACTTTTTATTGCATTTTTATTGGGATATAATAGGTAAAAATCATAATTTTTGGCAGGTTTTTAACGTTTTTTTAATGGCGTTCATCATATGGGTTCAATAGTTATTTAGTTTTATTCTATGGATTGTTACGGACGCGGTGATACTATATATGTGGGGTCTGTGTTATGATTTAGACTTTTATGAGCGTTATATGTCTCTTTATATGTTTTGGGGCTTATGGGCATTTTTAGTGATTTATAAAGTTATTTTTTATTGAAAAACATTTTTTTTTTACATTTTTTACTTGATCCACCATGGGATATGAACAAGCAATCATCTGATTGCTTGTTCATGATAATACTCTGCAATACTGATGTATTGCAGGGTATTAGCAGTGCCAGCCTATGCAGATGCATAGGCTGACACTTTGCCTTTAAGATGACGTCACAGACGCCATCTTAAAGGCACTGCCTTCAGGCTTCTCTGGGGTCCCGTTCAGCCCCCCCCCCCGATCGTGGGGTAAAGACCCCCGGAAGGCATGTTAAATGCCGCGGTCGCGTTGACCGCGGCATTTAACAGGTTAAACGCCCGCGATCGGAGCCCACTCCGACCGCGGGTGTTAGTCGGGGATGTCAGCGGTAGATTACCGTTGAAATCCCGCGGCTAACGATGCCGGTTTGGCTGCTGTGCAGCGCTGAACCGGCATCGTCTCTGCGCAGTAGCTGTACTGCGCTGAGCACTATTCGCGGGACTCAGCGCAGTACAGCTACGGCGCAGAGCGCTAAGGGGTTAAGGGAAGTAGTAGGAGTCTGTTTCTCTGCGCTGTACTTGTTGATTTAGACCATCTATAAACGGTTTGTGTGGAGTTTACTAACCCCGCCCACAGAATGGGGCCACTTTTACATTTTTTTTTCCAGGGCCACTTTAAATTTCCAGACTGCCTCTGGGTGTGTGTATTTGTATGTGTAGTGTGTGTGTATATACAGGGTTTAGGTGCCGTATATAGGGGGCCCCGTTTCTAAGTTCGAACCAGGGCCCACTGGGGTCTTGTTATGCCACTGCATGTGACTCATCACATGCTTCAGGTCATCCAAATTATAAACATTCTGTTCTGATTCATACCAGGAAGTGCCGCCCACTTCATGAAAAGATGAGTGGATTTTACAGATTGCCTCATACATTGATTAACCCTTATATCTCCGGCTAGGAAGGAGCTAACAACATGATACAGGTATTGTTGGAATTTTTAACAAAGGCTGTCTCCAGCTGCACTAAAACTATTTTATGTTTGTAACTTTACAGTTGCACATTTGATCCATAATTAATTGTTTGTATTTTAAAAATAATGAATATGTTAATAAGTAAATCATATAAGCTGAGGGAATAAAATATAAAGACAACAGAATAAAATGCTTTTAGCTTTATTTACATATCATAGTTATGATTTTGTCCAGCAGGAGCAAAAAATTTTATGAGCCATAACAATACTCAATGTTTCTTACAGTACTTTAAATAATCATATTGAATTATTTTATATAATTTAAAGAAAATGATCATTATAATTAAGTAGAGATATTACAGTACATGAGAACCTATTGAAAATTTATAACTCACAGATAGTAAGACGTTGTTGGTTACAAGCTTTATCATTCCATTGCCCATCAGTGTACATTTCAACACAACCCTCAGCTCCTTTTCCACTTGGTTCTCCTTTTCTCCAATGAGTGTAAACTGCTGGGACTCCATTCAAGTAGTTGAACTTGCCCGTCATTGAACCTTCTCTCATCCCTAGGTATGCATATCTGTTATATTTCTTCACAAATTCCAGTACAGCGCTATTCTCTTCTTCATTCATGGGGGTAGCAATCTGTCCTCCAAGATCAGTACATGTGGAATCAGATGCTGCAAAATCGACATCTTGTCCATTGGTGGCAATCATTTTCTCTCCTACTATTTGGATTCTTCCTTCAAGTTTGAGTACTAAAAATAGAAATTTTACTCATTTTATATGGACCTTTACAGTGCGTGGGAATAGGAGTGCCAGGGATTGAAGACAATAATAGCCTATATGGGGAACTGAAATTGCCATTGCCAGCCCTGATCGTGGATGTGCAGTGTGAAAAGTTCATGTTTGAAAGAAAAATATTGGTGCACATTTACTCAGAGCTTTGCACCGATTTTCTGGTGGACTTTACATATTATTTCTAGTGCAAACTGCTTGCACATGTATTTATGAAGTGTGTGCACCACTAATGTATCACACATGACCCTTTTGTGTTGCAGCTGCACTAGGCATCATGTGCCAAAAATTAGGGGGATTCAGATTGAACATGCAAGTCCGATAGAATTGTGTTGCACCCACAATGTTAAAGATGGACCAGAAAAAAAGTGGTGCACTCTGTCGGACCAGTTTAGGGAGTACCAGATTCACAAAGAACGGGTTCCAGAAATCTGCACACCCTGCATTATACACAGGCAAGCCACAATAAGTGCTGTTTTAACCATTTTTAGTAAATGTGCCACATTGTTTTGTGATTCTGGCATAACATGTCTACCATATATATTTTTTCTTTTATTAAATTTGTTTCTTAAAAATATATTAGTTTTAAACACTTAAAACTCACACATCAGTACCATTCCCCTGAATTCTTCCAGGAAAGAGTTTACTGCATGGTGGAGGGTTGTTAGTGTACAGATCCATCCGCAGAGAGGTGATATCTCTGTGTCTGACACCCATAGGAACTGATAGCTTTCCCCCTCCCACTGATCTGCCCCTATGTCAGTCCTCACTGTTGTTCTGGTATTCTATTCATAAATATCTAAGCTTGGAGTAAATAGTCACTCTCTTCTCCTCATCCCAGCAAGGGATTGTGGGTGATAATTCTTACTGGAGTATCAGAGATGATATAAAGGCAGATTAATATTCCAGTCACATTCAGAGCTACAGTAATCTGATTTAATGGGTGATAGATGATTGTAAATCTGGATGTGGTTGGAGAGATGATCTAATGACTCTACAACAACATTGGCTATGCATTGCAATGAAATTCATATTAATAGTATCAGTATAATATCAGTAACCTTACACTAAGAATTTTCTTCTTGCCTATATCAACCGCTCAGAGCTCAAACTAATGACCTGTAGGAAAATAGAATCTGAGCTGTGATAGGTTGCTATCCAGGCTAACTGCCACAACAGCCAACAGATCCTGTAGTTTGACATTAGGTTACTTAGCACATTTTGGTTCCCTGAGTCAAGGGAGGTGGCTTTGCAAAATTTCATGATTGTAAATACAATCATGCGGATTCCTTTACTGGATATACATAGGGCCACATTTATCAAAAGGAGTGCAAACTGTACTATGGGCAGTTTGCCTGTAGAGTGTACAGAGTGCACAGATTCATCAAAAGTGGTGCAAGATCTATATTATTCTGGTGCCTCCTGCACTGCTTGGGAAGTGTGCATCAACTTTATTTTGTTGCACCTTTAACATAGAGCATGTGACACAATTCTGTTAAATCGCAATAATATATGTTGTGCACGGTCTGACTCTGCACTGCAAAGCCCCTCTAGGTGCAGAATTTTGTGGAGAAACAGGCACAAAACTGAAGTAGACACTTAATATATACATGTACAAGTAGTTTGCACGTTCTTTTCAGTACAAAGTCAGACAGAAAACTGGCGCAAACACTTTAATAAATGTGGCCTTTCACTTTACAGCTTCATATAATAGATGACCAACATCAATCAACTTACGGTAGAGGTTTAGTTAACAGTTTATTGGTAGAAAATATATACATTAATAATAAAATTTTTATTCTTCTAGAGTAAGTAGTTTCTAAACCAAATTATTTTTTTTATACCTGCTTCCAATTTGCCTATCCGACGATTCAGATCTTGCAGTTCTACAGGTGAATCTTTCACAGCAGGTACACCTAATGGTAAAAAATGTTAGCTGTACAGGATTTTTGTTTTCACTTGGATTATTAACAACATGCAATAAATTCATAATTCAAAGGCAATCATAAATCAAAAGTCATTCACAGTCCTGAACATATTTAATGAATTTTTTTCACCTGCAACTTCTGCATTTGGCAAATTTGGCAGACTTCCTGTTAAATCAGTGACGCTGGGTAAAGCACTTGTAACATCAGGAAGGGGTGATAATATTCCAAGAAATCGAAGCAATGCTAAAAAAACACATGCAAAAGGGTTTAATAACATATAAATATGAATTTATCTTAGTATTGATCTAAATATACCATTCAAAATAACTATTAGTCCACAAATCATCCTATAGCACTACCACAAAGGCTGGGTCCCTGTTGATCCAGACCCAGTATATTGTTATACTCATGTGAACTCCAAGAATTACAAACATTAAACACCAAAAAATGGAGTTATTCCACATACATTAAATCAGAATATCATTTTATTAATCATTAAAAATACATATGTTCCAAAGAGATAAAAAGGGCATTTTCCAAATAGGCCAGGAAAAAAACATGAGTAGGAACAAACATGGGAACGTACTAGGAAAGTTCTTGTAACATGATATATATTTTTAATGATTAATGAAATTATATAGTGATTTAATGTATGTGGGATAAAGCAATTTTTCGGTTTGACATTCAAAATATGGGCAAATAAGAAAAAGTCCAGTTCAATCACCCAATCAACCATATTGGCCTCCTACAGAAGACCCATGCGGTGGTGCACACTCTTAGATCCTCGACTTCTACAATCCAATATAGCAACAAAAAATAACGGTCTGCGGCACTTATGGAAAACCACAATGGTACTGAGCAATAAAGACTTGCTATTTATTTAAGCTGCGGATGCATAACAGAAGGATAAAAAAGGCAAAAGATCGAGGTGTATTGTCCCGACATGACATGTGATCATGACTAAGACAAGATAGCGGCGAAACACATCAATGTTGTGCGTCTTTTATCCTTGTGCTATGCACCCGCAGCTTAAATAAAGAGCAAGTCTTTTAAGCACAGTACCATTGTGGTTTTCCATGTGGTTTTGTTGAAACATTCAAAATATAGTTAATTTTTTTTATCTGTATTTACTGACAAGATTTTCCGTTACTCGGGCCAAACATTTAATTTCATAGTTAAATGACCCACAGAAGCAAATGTGTAAATACATATAGGAGGACTTTTATTAAGAAAAAAAACATGTTCACCATGTTTATGTTTCATTTACTACAAAAAGACTATAATGTTTGTAGATTCCATGCAGATCTTACGTACAGATTATGGTGCGGAAAATCCGTCGCATAAATAGTAGAATTAAAGTAAATGTGATTTGGAAAAAGTAATGTAGACAATGCATTTTTTCAGCACGGAAATTGTTGCTCAGTGCGGAAAATATAATAACGATTATTGTGCATCCTCGTGGATTTTTGCATGCCTACTTTTTACAACAAAGTTTATGGGAGAGTGAAATCTGCATCAACTTGTGGTTTTCATGCAGAATACCCTAAGCCCAAAAGAATGGGGAAAAAGGAGGAAAAACGCATGTGGAAATTCTGTATAAAAAAAACCAACAACCTAAATAGACAAATTTAGGCACATAAAAACTGTGTGTATTGGATACTGATTGTACGCATGACAATCCGCAATGTGTGCAGATAGCCTTATCGCAAACCTTTCAGTCCAATTGCTTCCAGTATTCCTCCTCCCATACTTGATAAGCCTGGTATTTTTGGCAGAGAAGGAATTGGAAGACTTGGAACTCCTGGGACACTTGGAACTCCTGGGACACTTGGAACTCCTGGGACACTTGGAACTCCTGGGACACTTGGAACTCCTGGGACACTTGGGACACCAAATGGCCGAGGAAAGCAAGACACCAGACTGACCACTGCTGCGAGCAGCAGAGATCCTTGACACAACATCTTTATGGTTTGCTAAAAAAAATAATTGCAGATTTTATGGCTATGAATGTAGAATAAAAATGTCTTAACCTATTATTTTTTATTTTAAATACATATGTAATTGAAGCTCTTGCGCAAAGGCAAGTTTGGTTCAATTACCTGAGTTTATATGTTGGCCAGATTTACCAATCGTAATGCAGCCGAATAAACCTGGGGGTTTTCCCATTTTAGCAAATAAATGTTATTGTTTGAATAATTAAAAGTTTTTTTTTCAATATACTTTATATATGAATTCCGAACAGTTTACTAGATCTCTGCTGCCCTTCTATAGAAATCTTCATTGTTTACTTCCTGTGTACAGAAATCTGACTATGGTCACACAGGTGCATGGCTCGTTATATCACAGTGCTCTAATTACTCTCTATGATACTAACAAACCCTGCACCTGTGTGACCATGGTCAGATTTTTGTCCTCTAGAAAGTAATATAGAAGCTTTCTGTAGAATAACAGCAAGCAGAGATCAAGAAAACCATGGGGAATTGATACAGAAGGTATATTGAAAAAGAAATTTCATCATACAAACAATAACATTAATTTGCCGAAATAAAATACCCCTTTAAGCTATATTGGTTTGCACTGTAAAAAAACAGAATTTGAATCTTAGAAACAATGGGGCAGATTTACTTACCCGGCCCATTCGTGATCCAGCGGCGCGTTCTCTGCGGTGGATTCGGGTCCGGCCGGGATTTATTAAGGTAGTTCCTCCGCCGTCCACCAGGTGGCGCTGCTGCGCTGAAGAGCATCGGAACGCACTGGAATACACCGAGCCGGGCTGAGTGAAGGGAAGTGCAATTTTCGCGACACATTTTTTTAAAAAAATGCGGCGGTTTTTCCGAATCCGTCACGTTTTCGTTGGGCCATGCCCCCCATTTCAGTTGCATGCATGCCGGCGCAGATGCCCCACAATCCGATCGTGTGCGCCAAAATTCAGGGGAAATCGGCGCAAATCGGAAATATTCGGGTAACACGTCGAGAAAACGCGAATCGGGCCCTTAGTAAATGACCCCCAATAGCTTGATTATACTGGGTGCCATATAAAACCTGTAAAAAAAGACCCCAGCCATCACAAGTCTATTCTACTGGTATCTTCATATGTGTAGAGGGTGTGTAGGGTACAATCATGTACCTTGAGTGTGAATGAAATCCCTTTAGCCCTAGTGGCCCCTGTGTTCAAACCACAGCAGGCTCTCAGTTTGATTGCTCAAATTTAAGGATAGTCTTATGGATTTATAAATGTGCAATGGAAGGTGCAGAGTAATACATACCTCTTGAAACTTCAAGAATAGTGAACAGTCGTCAGTTTTTCTCCTTTTTATATTGTTTTGTCCTACTTAATTATGCATCAGGTGGTAATACAATGTTACCACAGAAGTGTATCCAAATGCCCACTTTATGGATTCTCAAAGTATTAACACATCTTGAATCTACTAATGTATTTACACAGCACTGAGGCTGAATAATTAAAAGGCATTTGATATTACCAAATTTTTAAGAGCTTTCAGTAGCTGAAATCTTGTCTGAGTGTTGTATTTCATGCCAAACATGACCTGCTCATGATGCAAGGACTACCTTAATACGACAGAGCTTTAACATACCATGATACATCCACATAATTGTATAATTAAGGGACAGGTCGCAAATAATTACGAAAAAAAGCTTTTAAAATGATGGAAATGAGCCTAATCTGTAAAGACTTTTTTTCATTAAAAGGACATGGAAAGCTTAAAGAAGAGCAGATTGTGCCCAAGGGGGCACTCACCAGTATGTCAGTGTGCTTGGTTTACAATCCTTTATCCTGGTGATAGATGTCCTCTAACTGAAAGTAAGCGAGGGGGCAATTTATTTCAGTAAATTGGCATGATTCTTTGGATTCTTCAGAATGAACTCAGATTTGAGCTTTAATTTACACAAATGTTTGTTGTAAATTTTGGTGCCCGGATTAGGTGTGGCCCCAAAGCTATGCTGAGACCACCAGGCACTGTTGAGGTATCACCATGTATTGCTGCTCTCCAGTAGGGATGGTAAGTAATGGTATACCCCAATTGGAAATAAGTCCCAGGAATCAGGGTCTGCAGTAAAGTTTCCTTCTTTGATTTGTTTGTATTGCTTTGTACCTGAATTTCTTCATCAAAGGTCTGACTTCTACAATTTCCTTTCTGGTAGAAGAAAGGTTCTACACTGAGGAAAGGCCTGTGCTAGCTGTCCCTCTCTTTCTTGGAAAGCTAGTACCCTGGTAACAGGCTAGGAGCTCAGGGTCAATGGCAGAGTATCCCCATTTCAGCTTATTCATCTGGTTTCTCAGATAGACTGGCAGTTTTCTCCTCAAAACTTGGGTCCCTAACTGCAAGACACTAAGGACTACAGTCATGGCCATTAGTTTTGAGAATGACACAAATATAATATTTTCACATGATCTGTTATGTGTGTTTGTCAGATGTTTTTATCACATAAAGAAATACAAGTGCAATCGTATTATGAGTAACAAAAGCTTTAATTGACAGAATGGGGCTCATTTACTAAGGGTCCGTCAGACACATTTTCGTTGTGTTACCTGATGATTTCCGTTTTACGGCGAATTCCCCCAGGAAATCGGTGCCGGCTTGCACGCGACAAATCATGGAGCGGGCCGTCAGACAACCCGACAGATTCGGACAATGCGCAGGATTTAACATTTAGAAATGTGTCACAAGACACGCACTTACAAGCACCCAGAAGAAGCAAGTGAACACGGTGGACCTCGGTGCAGAAGCGGCGGATGCAGGAACTTGGCTGCACAAGCTTAGTTAATCATGCCGGACCCGAATCCTCGTCAGACAATGCACCACGGGATCGCGACAGTACCGGGTAAGTAAATCTGCCCCAATGAGTTAATGCAGCAAGTCAAAATTTGAAGTGTTGACCCTTCTTCTTCAGGATCGCTGCATTTCTCCCTGGCATGCTCTCAATCAACTTCTGGACCAAATCCTGACTGATAGCAGTCCATTCTTGTAAATCAATGCTTTCATTTTGACACAATTTGTTGGTTTTTGATTATCCACCCGTCTCTTGATGATTGACCACAAGTTCTCAATGGGATTAAGATCTGGGGAGTTTCCAGGCCAATCTCTGTTCCATGAGCCATTTAGTTATCACTAGAGATGAGCGAGCACTAAAATGCTCGGGTGCCCGTTATTCGAAACAAACTTTTCCCGATGCTCGAGTGCTCGTCTCGAATAACGAACCCCATTGAAGTCGATGGGAGACTCGAGCATTTTTCAAGGGGACCAAGGGTCTTCACAGGGAAGCTTGGCCAAACACCTGGAAACCTCAGAAAATGATGGAAACACCACGGAAATGGACAGGAAACAGCAGGGGCAACATGCATGGATGCCTCTGAGGCTGCTTAATCACACCATTATGCCAAAATTATGGGCAACAGCATGGCCATGACAGAGTGACCGAGTGAGGCTAGATAGCATCTAAAATATCCAATAATTGACCCTGACACTTTAGGGGACGGCATGCAGAGGCAGCGGCAGCAGCGGCAGGCTAGAGTATGTCATGGCGACATACACTAAATGGACTCAGGCTTCAAACCAATGGGTGGCAGAGAGGAACCAAGAAGCGCTAAAATGATTTCCTAGGTCGATAACACAGCATGGTGGCGACATAGTGACCAAGTTCCATAACGTATCTGGTGAAACACCCGAAAAATGAGCCTGACACAGCTCGTTTGATAAGGGGACGACATGTGGAGGCAGCCATGGAGACGACTTCCATGATTAAGAGTGACAGTATGGGGCATCCATATTGCTGCTACGATTGCAACTTCAGGTCTCCAGCATGGCGGCGACAGATGGGCCGAGTTCCATTATGTATCTGGTGAAACACCCGAAAATTCGGCCTGACACAGCTCGTTTGATAAGGGGATGATGTGCTGTATATCCTCTCGTGCTCCAGCGTCTAGGGTATAGAGAGTTGAAAGTTGCGCATGGAGACATTGGTGGACGCTGTGGAGAATCGTGGAGGCAAAATGGACAGGAAACAACAGGGGCAGTATGCATGGATGCCTCTGAGGCTGCCTAATCTTGGGATGGAGCTGGCGGTCCACTGCCAGGCGAGCTCTCGCCTGTCCAAGCCCCTGTCTCTCGGCTCCTCCCCACCCAAAATGGGCCTGGGGGCCAGAAGCGTTTACTTTGAAAAAATTATCATTTTCAAGCAGGCGCAGTCATTTGAATATTTCTGCTAGGAATATTGGAATAGCATAGCGGTTCTATTTTTAATTGTTTTTTCGTAAATGGTTCCATGATCAAGAGCGACAGTATGGGGCATCCATATTGCGCTGCTATGATTGCAACTTCAGGTCTCCAGCATGGCGGCGACAGATGGGCCGAGTTCCATTATGTATCTGGTGAAACACCCGAAAATTCTGCCTGACACAGCTCGTTTGATAAGGGGACGATGTATGGAGGCAGTAAAGTAGTAGTAGATTAAAGGTGCTGCAGTTAAAACTATGTTAGTTGGATCTTGGGATGGAGCTGGCGGTCCACTGCCAGGCGAGCTTTCACCTGTCCAAGCTCCTCCCCAAACAGCACTTCTAAGAACCTTTTGTATAAGATCAAGTGTAGTAGTGTTCTTATAAGTTTGGGTTATGGCGGGTGAGGGGAATGTAAACAGATGCGCAAGAAGCGCTGAAATAATATCGGTAAATGATAAAAGTTTGCCAGTATATTTTGTGGATAACACAGCAGGGTGGTGACAAAGTTAACAAGTTTGATGTGGAAGCCATGAAAACAACCCAAAATTCTGCCTGACACAGCTCGTTTGATAAGGGGACGATGTATGGAGGCAGCTATATGGACGACTTTTGGAGGCAACTATGGAGATGACGTGTGGAGGTAGCAATGGAGACAACGTGTGGAGGCAGCTAAAAAGACGACATGTGGAGGCTGCTATGGAGACAATTTAATTTGGATAGTGCCTATATGTGGCAGTCCAAAAAAGTTTTCAAACCAGAGGAGCAGGTAGGTTGCCCTCCAGAAAAATTGAATATATAGAGTAGTATAGCTAGAGCCAGTTGGCCCTGGCAAAAAATAGCCAGTTTCCTCTGCTTTAGTGTACAAAGAGGAGGATAAGGAGGAGGAGTGCATAAATTATTCAGGTTGAGCTTCCTTCAACTTGTGGAGAATGAAAATCCTGAGAAATCCAGGCTTTATTCATCTTGATAAGCATCAGCCTGTCAGCGCTGTCAGTCGACAGGCGTGTACGCTTATCGGTGTTGATGCCACCAGCTGCACTGGAAACCTGCTCGGACAACACGCTACCGGCAGGGCAGGCAAGAACTTCCAAGGTGTACAGCGCCAGTTCGTGCCACATGTCCAGCTTTGAAACCCAGTAGTTGTAGGGAGCTGTGTGATCTTTTAGGACGATGGTATGGTCAGCTACGTACTCCCTCACCATCTTTCTGTAAAGATCAGCCCTACTCTGCCGAGACTGGGGACAGGTGACAGTGTCTTGCTGGGGTGACATAAAACTGGCAAAGGCCTTGTAAAGCATACCCCTGCCAGTGCTGGACAAGCTGCCTGCTCGCCTACTCTCCCTCGCTACTTGTCCCGCAGAAGTACCCCCTCTGCCGCTAGCGCTGTCAGAAGGGAAATACTGTTTCAGCTTGTGCACCAGGGCCTGCTGGTATTCATGCATTCTCACACTCCTTTCCTCTCCAGGGATGAGAGTGGAGAGATTTTGCTTGTACCTTGGGTCCAGGAGAGTGAATACCCAGTAATCGGTGCTGGAATAAATTCTTTGAACGCGAGGGTCACGGGATAGGCAGCCTAGCATGAAATCTGCCATATGCGCCAGAGTACCAACGCGCAAGAATTCACTCTATCACTGGCCTGACTCTCCATTTCCTTCTCCTCCTCCAACTCCTCCAACTCCTCTTCTACTGCCCATACACGCTGAACAGTGAAGGATGGAACAATGCTCCCCTCTTCTGTCTCGCCAACATTCTCCTCCTCATCCTCCTCCACCTCCTCCGATATGCGCTGAGAAACAGACCTGAGGGTGCTTTGGCTATCAACAAGGGAATCTTCTTCCCCCGTCTCTTGTGATGAGCGCAAAGCTTCCGACTTCATGCTGACCAGAGAGTTTTTCAACAGGCAAGCAGCGGGATGGTGAAGCTGATGATGGCGGCATCGCCACTGACCATCTGTGTTGACTCCTCAAAGTTACTCAGCACCTGACAGATATCAGACATCCACTTCCACTCCTCATTGTAGACTTGAGGAAGCTGACTGACCTGACTACCAGTTCTGGTGGAAGTTGACATCTGGCAGTCTACAATCGCTCTGCACTGCTGGTAAACTCTGGATAACATGGTTAATGTTGAATTCCACCTCGTGGGCACGTCGCACAACAGTTGGTGAGCGGGCAGTTGGAGGCGGCGCTGCGCTGCCCTGAGAGTGGCAGCATCTGTGCTGGACTTCCTGAAATGTGCACAGATGCGGCGTACCTTCGTGAGCAAATCAGACAGATTGGGGTAAGTCTTGAGAAACCGCTGAACTATGAGATTTGAGGAGGCATAGTAGGCCTGAGAGACCTGGACCGAGGTAGGCCCCGCAATCCTCGGCGTCGGCAGTATATGAACAGCCCCAGGGTCAGATTCGGTCCCAGCCTCCACCAAGTTAACCCAATGTGCCCGCAGCGATATACACTCATCGGCCACTTTAGTAGGAACACCTGTCCAACTGCTCGTTAACACTTAATTTCTAATCAGCCAATCACATGGGGGCAACATAGTGCATTTAGGCATGTAGACATGGTCAAGACAATCTCCTGCAGTTCAAACCCGAGCATCAGTATGGGGAAGAAAGGTGATTTGAGTGCCTTTGAACGTGGCATGGTTGTTGGTGCCAGAAGGGCTGGTCTGAGTATTTCAGAAACTGCTGATCTACTGGGATTTTCACGCACAACCATCTCTAGGGTTTACAGAGAATGGTCCAAAAAATAAAAAACATCCAGTGAGCGGCAGTTCTGTGGGCGGAAATGCCTTGTTGATGCCAGAGGTCAGAGGAGAATAGGCAGACTGGTTCGAGCTGATAGAAAGGCAACAGTGACTCAAATCGCCACCCGTTACAACCAAGGTAAGCAGAAGAGCATCTCTGAACGCACAGTACGTCGAACTTTGAGGCAGATGGGCTACAGCAGCAGAAGACCACACCGGGTGCCACTCCTTTCAGCTAAGAACAGGAAACTGAGGCTACAGGAAATAGGAAACAGTAGAAGATTGGAAAAATGTTGCCTGGTCTCATCAGTCTCGATTTCTGCTGCGACATTCAGATGGTAGGGTCAGAATTTGGCGTCAACAACATGAAAGCATGGATCCATTCTGCCTTGTATCAACGGTTCAGGCTGGTGGTGGTGGTGTCATGGTGTGGGGAATATTTTCTTGGCCCTCTTTGGGCCCCTTGGTACCAATTGAGCATCGTTGCAACGCCACAGCCTACCTGAGTATTGTTGCTGACCATGTCCATCCCTTTATGACCACAAAGTACCCAACATCTGATGGCTACTTTCAGCAGGATAATGCGCCATGTCATAAAGCTGGAATCATCTCAGACTGCTTTCTTAAACATGACAATGAGTTCACTGTACTCAAATGGCCTCCACAGTCACCAGATCTCAATCGAATAGAGCATCTTTGGAATGTGGTGGAACGGGAGATTCGCATCATGGATGTGCAGCCGACAAATCTGCGGCAACTGTGTGATGCCATCATGTCAATATGGACCAAAATCTCTAAGGAATGCTTCCAGCACCTTGTTGAATCTATGCCACGAAGAATTGAGGCAGTTCTGAAGGCAAAAGGGGGTCCAACCTGTTACTAGCATGGTGTACCTAATAAAGTAGCCGGTGAGTGTACAGTGGCCCTGCCCGGCAGCACTCGTCCACGTGTCCGTGGTCAGGTGGACCTTGTCAGAAATGGCGTTGGTCAGGGCACGGATGATGTTGTCTAAAACGTGCTGGTGCAGGGCTGGGACGGCACATCAGGAAATGTAGTGGCGGCTGGGGACCAAATACCGAGGGGCGGCCGCCGCCATGAGGTTGCGAAAGACCTCGGTCTCTACCAGCCTATAGGGCAGCATCTCCAGGCTAAGTAGTTTGGAGATGTGGACGTTGAGGGCTGGGCGTGTGGGTGGGTTGCACTGTACTTCCTCTTGCGCTCCAGCGTCTGGGGTATGGAAAGCTGAACACTGCGCATGGAGACATTGGTGGATGCTGTGGAGGATCGTGGAGGCGAAGGTGTGGTTTTTGCATGGGAGGTGTTTGGGCTGGAGTCCTGGGCAGGGTTCTGACTAGCAGAGGCAGCAGGTGACACAGGGGAAGGAGCAGTGGTGTGCCCGGCCGGAGGTGAATGGCCTTGGTTCCATTGAGTGGGGTGTTTAGCATTCATATGCCTGCGCATCCTGGTGGTGGTTAAGCAGGTAGTGGTGGAACCCATGCTGATCCTGGTGTGGCACAGGTTGCACACCACGGTCCGTCGGTCATCTGGTGTTTCTTTAAAAAACCTCCAGACTTCAGAAAATCTAGCCCTCGCCGCGGGAGCTTCACTACGTGAAACATTTGGCGCTGATGCACCAGCTCTGGCCCTGCCTCTCCGTCTGGCCCCACCACTGCCTCTTCCAACCTGTTCTCGTCGAGGACTTGCCTCTTCTCAGAAGCACTGTGTTCATCCGGCCTATCAACCCAGCTTGGGTCTGTCACCTCCTCATCCTCCGATCCCTCAGTCTGCTCCCTTCTCGGACTTCCTGCCCTGACAACAACTTCACCACCGCCTGACAACCGTGTTTCCTCATCGTCCGACACCTCTTTACACACTTCTTCCACTACGTCAACAATGTCATCATCACCCATAGACTGCAACCGGTGGAAAACCTGGGCATCGGGAAAGAGCTCAGCAGCAACCAGACAAGTGGTTTGTGACTCTGGGAAGGGTCCAGAAAACAGTTCCTCAGAGTATGTCGGTTCAAATGCCAAATTTTCCTGGGAGGGGGCAGACTGGGGGGGAAGGAGGCTGAGGTAGAGGAGCTGGAGGAGTGCTGATTTCGGTGACATGGGTGGAGAAGACTGACTGATGAACAAATGGCTAGAAGCATTGTCCGCAATCCACGACATCACCTGTTCGCACTGTTCTGGCCTCAACAGTGCTCTACCACGAGTCCCAGTAACTTGAGACATGAACCTAGGGAGTGTAGCTCTGCAGCGTCCCCCTGCTCCCTCATCAGCAGGTGGTGTCTCACCCCACCCAGGACCACGGCCTCTGACCCCTGCAGTAGTTGGACGCCCACGCCCTCGTCCTCTACCTCTAGCCCTCGGGTTCAACATTTTTAAAATTAAAGTGTAAACTGTAAATTTTTTTTGTGTTTTTTTGTGTGTTTTTTTGTGTTTTTGTTTTTTTAACAAAACAATGCTATCCTATTGCTATGGCTAGTTTCTAGCCTACACTGACAGCACACAACTGGATTTTGTGCTGTGCCTGATGACTTTGAGTTATAAAAAAAATAAAGGTAAAAAAAAAAGAAAAAGCAGACTGTGCCTAATTGAATCAAACCCCTAATAAATTGTCCCACTTAGTGACACACATATCCATCTCAAACACCTAAGTGGGCCAATTTATTAGGGGTTTGATTGAATTAGGCACAATCTGCTTTTTCTTTTTTTTTTTTTACTTTTCTTTTTTTTTATAACTCAAAGTTATCAGGCACAGCACAAAATCCAGTTGTGTGCTGTCAGTGTAGGCTAGAAACTAGCAATACGAGAACCCAACAGGCCTTCTTAGGGCTACAATAGCATTATATATTTGATTTTTTTTTATTTGCTTGTGGCTGGCCTTGCTGGCACTAGTAGTGCAGCTAGTACCATATTGTGATGAATTTGCTGGGAGTCTTGCGAACGTTCTGTTTAGCTCTTAGTGACACACATATCCATCTCAAACACCTAAGAGCTAAACAGAACGTTCGCAAGACTCCCTGCAAATTCGTCACAATATGGTACTAGCTGCACTACTAGTGCCAGCAAGGCCAGCCACAAGCAAATAAAATACAATATATAACGCTATTGTAGCCTTAAGAAGGCCTGTTGGGTTCTCGTATGGCTAGTTTCTAGCCTACACTGACAGCACACAACTGGATTTTGTGCTGTGCCTGATGACTTTGAGTTATAAAAAAAAAGAAAAGTAAAAAAAAAAAGAAAAAGCAGACTGTGCCTAATTCAATCAAACCCCTAACAAATTGTCCCACTTAGGTGTTTGTGTCACTAAGAGCTAAATATAACGTTCGCAAGTCTCCCTGCAAATTCGTCACAATATGGTACTAGCTGCACTACTAGTGCCAGCAAGGCCAGCCACAAGCAAACAAAAAATAATAAAATATAACGCTATTCTAACCCTAACAAGGGCTGTTGGGTTCTTGTATGCCTAGTTTCTAACCTACGCTGACAGCACACAACTGGATTTTAAGTCACTTTAAGTTTTGAAAAAAAAAATAAATCGTCAGACTGTGCCTAATTCAATCAAACCCCTAATAAATTGTCCCACTTAGGTGTTTGAGATGGATATGTGTGTCACTAAGAGCTAAATAGAACGTTCCCAAGTCTCCCTGCAAATTCGTCACAATATGGTAATAGCTGCACTACTAGTGCCAGCAAGGCCAGCCACAAGCAAACAAAAAAAAATATAAAATATAACGCTATTCTAGCCCTAACAAGGGCTGTTGGGTTCTTGTAGACTCACTCCTGCCTAACAGTAAGCTAATATAACAGCCTAACGCTATCCCTGCAGCAGCAGCAGCTCTCTCCCTAACGGCATCTAGACAGAGAATGATGCGAGCAGCTCGGGCAGGGGCTAGTCTATTCCAGGGTCACCTGATCAGGCCAGCCAACCACTGCTATCGACGTGTAAGGGTACCACGTCATGCTGGGTGGAGTGCAGAGTCTCCTGGCTTGTGATTGGCTTTGTTTCTGGCCGCCAAAAATCTAAACGGCGGGAGATGCCATTTTCTCGAGCTGGCGAAGTATTCGTCCGAGCAACGAGCAGTTATGAGTACGCTAATGCTCGAACGAGCATCAAGCTCGGACAAGTGTGTTCGCTCATCTCTATTTATTTTCTATATTCGGCTTATTGTGTTTGCTTGCAAGTTACCACTACTTAACATATATTATTTGGGGATAATGTTATTTTAGATATCTATTGATATCATTATTACCACCAGAATTAGTGTTGCCTATTAACATTATTAGTGTTATACACATATTCTCCAAGCTCTGGTTGCTATTTTTGGTATAATATTATTTTTAATACCGGGGATGCATTCCTTTTACCCAAGGGTACCAGTACACAATGGGCACATTAACTAACACCACAATTTTTTTTTGGTGCGCCTTTAACATGTGATGTGCAACACATTTCTAACAGACTTTTTCATGTTAAATTTAGCGCATGTTCTGACTGAGCACCGTAATGCCCCCTAATTTGTGCATGATGCCTAGTGCAGCTGC
This sequence comes from Engystomops pustulosus, assembly GCF_040894005.1. NCBI lineage: Eukaryota > Metazoa > Chordata > Amphibia > Anura > Leptodactylidae > Engystomops > Engystomops pustulosus. Next base: position 46,904,946 of record NC_092421.1, read on the forward strand.
GCCATAAAAAGGACGGATGTGACACAAGTGTGGCACAGGCACTTCTTAAATACCTGTGCAAGCAGTCTGCACTAAAAAGAACCTGAAAATTCTGACAGTAAACTGGCGATTGGGCCTTAGTAAATGTACTGCAAAGTGGCTGTGGAGCGGCCAAGATACTAAAAGATTTTGCCGGTACATCATTAAAAAATTATCTCTTAACTGTATATATATTACTGAGAGAATGAGCTATATGACCTTCGCCTTTCCTCAATTGCTGCTAATCCTCTACAAAAGGAACTGGTTTGTGTTAAAGAATTCAAGAAATGATGTAATTGATTTGCTCTCCAGTATCCCAGGTGGCTAGATTTTGTGTAACTAAATCCTCCAATTACCACCAAACATTACCCTTTATATAGTCTGTAGCATGCACTCTCCATTCGGTGTCCATTCTCCAAATCTCTGGTCTTCTCTTTCTGGTTTAAAATTTGGATTATTTAGAATAGGATACAATGGGAAAAATAGAGGAGATAAATATTTACAGGGTAGTTCCTTATTCCAGATCCTTAGTGTAGGAGATATAGTAGATTTTTGAAGTCAGTCAGAGAAAGACATGAAATCCATGTGCGCTTTTAAGGGAGATCGGAGTTACGCTCTCTTCTATTTCTACCCATGTAGAAATTTACATGTCTATGCCAATCTACTACCCTTGACAGTTGCACGGCTATATAATACTTAAATATGTTAGGGACTCCCAATCCTCCTTTGTATTTAGGCAGATATAGAGTCCCCCTTGAAACTGTGGCCTTTTTTCCCCTCCAAATGAAGGCGAAAATAGTGATGCCATTTTCTCAAAAAATTATTTAGGAATAGTAATTGGGATTGCCTGTAAGAGATATAAAATTCTTGGAAGTAGATTCATTTTTATAATGGAACATCTACCAAACCAGGTGCAAATCCCGTTACCCCATTGATCCAGATGTTTCTCTACCTGCCTTATTAATGGTATAAAGTTATTTCTAAATAACCTATTTAGGTCCGCTGTTAAAGATATTCCTAATTATTTAATTTCGTCCGTTTTATATTTAAATGGGAATTTCCCCCTCAAAATATTGGCCTCTCCACTAGGGATAGAGATATTTCTCTCTTTCTCCCATCTCTAGCTTCCCTGGTATGCATAAAGCCAATTTGGTCTCTATGGTCTACCTTTATCAAATGTGGCGAAAGGTGAGAAGCCAAAATATTGGCAAATAGCTTTAGATCAATATTCAGAAGCGAAATAGGCCTGTAATTTGCACAAAAATTTGGGTTCTTGTCTTCTTTATGAAGTACACAGATATGTACTCTCAAAAGCCCAGTGAGAAGTATTGTGTTAAATGTATCCGAGAATTATGTAAAAAAGATTTTGTAATATTTTATTGTAAACCCATTGGGCCTGGAGCTTTTCCTTTTGTTGAGATAGCATCCTGAATTTCCTGAGCTGTTATAGGTCTAATTCCTTGATCGCCCCTAAAGGGATCTTGGGTATCCCTGAGTCGTCAAGGTATTTTTGTATTGCCGTTTTTGAGGCTTGAAATATCTTCTCTCTCCTCAATATTATACAGATCAAAGTAATATTTACAAAAGACTTCTGTCACGGGCGCTCCCGCATCGCGAGTGCATCTCTCTCCGTGTGCCCCTGCTCCAACAGCAACGGACTCGCCTGTTCTGGATTCTGCTCCCCAGCGGACTGTCATGCGCGCTTCCCAGTCTCCTAGGACAGGCATGCACCGGCTGTTGGAAATTGGCTGAGTGGCTGAATACCTCCACCTTATTAACCTCTTCCTTCCCCGTCAGATCTTTTGTTCCTATGTGTCCCTGCGTTCCTGTGTCCTGTGTTCCTGTGTTCCCGTTCCCATCTGCCTAGATCTCCTGTTGCTGATCCCGGATTGGACCTGACCTTGCATCGCTGCCGCCTGCCGAGGTACCTCGACCTCTGCTGCCACCGTGGGCTAGTCTCTCCTGTGGAATGACCTGGTGGTACGCCACCGCAGCATGACCATCCTGCTTTCCGGCAGGTTCTGGTGAAGACCAGGTGCCACTTAGATTCCGGTCCCAGGTGTTGGCTAGTACCATCTCCCGAGGTGGTCCAGAGAATCCATTGTTCCCAAATCCTGACAGTAAGATCCACCAAGGTTCCGCTTCCCTTCAGCCTGATCTTGCGACCATCGTGGTCCAGCAATCCCGGCAGATTGGCGCACAAGGCAAACAGCTGGGACAAGTCACCGCCATGCTGCAACAGCTCCTAGTCACTCAGCATCACGCTCCTGGGACTGCTCCCGCTACTCATGCTACCCCGGATTAACTTCCTGCCGCTGAACCCAGGCTATGGCTGTCTATTCCCGGCAAATATGATGGAGATCCCAAGCTGTGCAGGGGTTTTATAACCCAATGCTCCCTGCACATAGAACTCATACCATCTCAATTTGTCACGGAGCGATCCTCAGCCTCCTCTCCGGGAAGGCCCTGTCCTGGGCTACCACTCTTTGGGACAGAGAAGACCCGGTCCTGGCTACTCTCACAGCATTTTTGGCAGTTTTGGTCCGTGTTAGAAGAACCTGCACGGGCCTCCTTTGCTGAGACTGCATTGTTGAACCTGCACCTCTCTGTGGGAGAGTATGCAGTTCAGGTCCGCACCCTGGCCTCTGAACTTCCCTGTAATGATGCAGCCCTTATTGCCACCTTTAAAAAAGGACTCACTGCTCAGGTCAAAAACACTCTGGCGGTTCGTGACCAGCCGTCAACTCTAAGTGGTCTCATAACACTGGCTACTTGGATTGACGTACGGTTAAAGGAGCATCCCGAGTAATTATGCTCTGAGCACCCACAAGCCCATGTTATATGTTTTGCTCGTTTGGAACAGGCCTTCCAAAAGCTGCTAAAGCCTCCGCCTGTATCGTCTACTAAGGAACCTATGCAGGTGGACAGAATCCTGCTCTCCCTACAGGAGCGTTTCAGGCGACGTCAGGAGAACCTCTGCCTGTATTTCGCCGGCCCAGAGCACTTCATTGGGACTTGTCCTGTCCCTCCCCAATGTCTGGGAAACGCCAGCACCTAGAGTTCTTGGGAGAAGCATCCCTAGGTGTGAACAAAGCTTCTCCACACCTGACTATTTCAGTGCACCTCAGCATTGGCAATTCCAGCCAAAACAAGGTTTCTGCTTTCCTGAATTCAGGTTCTACATCGAACTTTGTGGACGCTGCCCTGGTCTCCCAGCATCACTTCCCGGTGGTTCGTCTCAAGAAACCATTGTCCATTGCCTCAGTCAGTGGCCAGATTCCCTCCATGCCCATCTGGTTCCGCATGGAACCCCTGCTCCTGTAAGTTGGTGCCTTACATAAAGAGAGACTTTCTGTTTGTGCTACCCCAGAGCACTTCCACTCTCCTGCTGGGTCTACCCTAGTTGCAGCATCATGCCCTTGTGCTGGACTGGTCTTCTGGGGAGATTTTCTGTTGGGGCCCTGGTCATTCATCACACTGTATGGAGATCCCTCATCCCTTACCTGTGCTTCTACATTGTCTCCCAAGCCTCTGGAGGGGCTTCCCACTCCATACCTGGACTTTGCAGATGTGTTCTCCAAAAAACAGGCTGAGACTCTTCCTCCACATCTTCCCTTATGATTGCCTCATTGACCTGCTTCCTGGCTCTTCTCCTTCGCGGGGTCGGGTGTACCTGCTCTCAGTACCCGAGACTGCCACCATGTTCAGTATATCGAAGACAATCTGCAAAGGGGCTTCATACGCAAATCCTCCTCTCCAGCTGGTGCAGGTTTCTTTTTTGTCACCAAGAACAATGGCTCTCTCTGCCCCTGTATAGACTATCATGGTCTTAACAAGGTCACCGTTCAGAATCGATATCTTCTGCCGCTGATCACGGAGCTGTTTGACCATCTACAGGGTGTGAGAGCACAATCTCATCCGCATCGGGAAGGGGGATGAGTGGAAGACCACCTTAAACAACCGTGATGGACATTTTGAAAATTTAGTTATGCCTTTTGGACTTTGTAAGGCGCCAGCTGTTTTCCAGGAATTTGTTAATGACTTATTGTACAGGTGTGTTGTGGTATTCCTGGATGACATCCTTGTGTATTCTGCTTGTGAGTCCCACCAGTCCCACGTACGGCAAGTGCTCAGCCGCCTCAGGGTTAATCATCTCTACGGCAAACTGGAGAAATGCCATTTTCATCAGAAGAGCCTTCCATTCATCGTCTACATAATCTCCGACAAAGACTTGCCGATGGATCCTGCTAAGTTATCTGCAGTTCTTCAATGGCCACGCCCAGTAGGACTACGCGCTATTCAAAGATTTCTGGGCTTTGCAAATTATTATAGACAATGTATCCCACATTTCTCGTCTCTGGTTGCTTCGATGGTGGTGCTTACGAGGAAAGGTGCCAATCCCCATGTCTTGGTCTCCAGCAGCAGAGGAGGCCTTCACTTCCTTTTTCTCTGCCTCAGTTCTTACCCAACCTGATATTGAAAGGCCTTTCCTTGTGGAAGTTGATGCCTCCTCCATGGGAGCTGGGGCGGTCCTTACCCAGAAAAGGGCCTAAGGGCCGAACTCTTACCTGTGGCTTCTTCTCCAAAACTTTCTCCTCCCCTGAGAGAAACTATTCTATTGGAGATCGGGAGCTTCTGGCTATCAAGCTTGCCTTGGAGGAATGGCACTATCTGCGGGGGGGAGCCCGATTTCCAGTCAGAATTTACACGGACCACAAGAACCTTCAGTACCTTTAGGCGGCTCAGTGATTGAACCCGCGTCAAGCCCAGTGGTCCCTCTTCTTTTCCCATGTTGACTTTCAGATCCATTTTCGTCCTGCCAAGAAAAACCTCAAGGCTGATTCCTTGTCCCATGCTTCCAATGTTATGGTGGAGGACTCTACTCCGCAACATATCATTCCTCCAGCGCTGGTGGACCTCCAGCAACTGCCTCCCGGCAAGACTTATGTGGACATTCTTCTTGTGTGGCTGGGCACCCTGGGGTGCAGCGCTCTGTGGCCCTCATTTCCCAATTCTATTGATGGCCTGACTTGGTCAAGAACGTTTAGGATTTTGTGGCCATCATCTGGCAATACCGTCATCTGGGTGGTGATTGACCGCTTTTCCAAAATGTGCCATTTTGTTTTTCTACAGTCTCTTCTTCCAGCACATCTTCCGGCTTCATGGCCTTTTCACCCTCTTTTTTAAATTAAAATTTTTACTATAATATACAGAAACAGAACATTTGTATTCAAAACACATTATCCTTAAAACATAATATTATAAAGTAAAAGTTATAAAAAATTTTAAACATTTCTTATTCTCCTTGGGAATAGAAGTGGAAGAATCCTTGATACCATCCTGTTGTGTAGGGAATGGTATCAAGGAAAACCGTCAACCGCCAAAGGGAGGGTTTGTGGTTGGGTGGGATAGAAGTGGAAGAAGGATGGGTGGGTGGGATAGCAGTAGAAGAAGGATGGGTGGGTGGGATAGAAGTGCCACCATTAGATCTGGCACATCCTTCTTCCACTTCTATTTTTCTTCCTTCCTTCTCCCAAATTGATTTGATCGTTTTCGTGTATAGTGCACCCTGTGTATTATAAACAATTGTGATACAATGTGAGACATATATTTATTTGTAGTTTTATTAATCATGCCCAATTAATCCATCTGCCACCATTAGATCTGGCACATTCTTCTTCCACTTCTCATAACACGTCTTAGCAGGAGGGAGATTTTCATCTTTTAACACCACCTTATATACTTTAGACATTGTGCCTTTCTTATTGAGCTGCCAAATATAGAGGGCCTCTACTGGATGAGACACTTCCCCAAAATTATCTCCCCTTTGACACACAATCACTATCAATAATATTTTACAATTGTGCGGCCAAAAAATAACTAAAAATGTCAGGGATCGTTAATCCCCTCTCATCTATCTGTGTATATAATTTCGCAAGCTTCATGCAATCCACTTTCCCATTCCAAATAAGATCTTGCAATAGAGAATTCAACGTCCAAAAAAATTTCCTTTGAAGAATTACTGGGCTATTTTGAAAAAAAAACCCTAAATCTGTGGTAGTACATTCATTTTAAAAACTACTATCCCCGCAGCTAACGGTAGGCTCATTTTTTTCCATACTGTCATCTTTTTCCTTAATTTTGAGATTAGAGTTTGACATTAAGCTCCACATAGCCCCAATGATCTTTACTAATAATAATTCCCTAGTATTGTGGCTTTTCCATTTTTAGATTCTCTAAATAGTTTACCGACGTCACACTGTCAAGTGGCAGATATGAGGACCTCCACCAGTTTATTTTAATTCCAGAAATTTTTTCAAACTTTTCTATCAGCTCAACTACTACCTTTAACCCCTTAACGCCGAAGCCACTTTTCACCTTCCTGACATGGCCCATTTTTTCAAATCTGACATGTGTCACTATAAGTGGTTATAACTTTGGAACACTTTAACATATCCAAGTGATTTTGAAATTATTTTCTCGTGACACATTGTACTTCATTGTAGTTAAAAAAAAAAAAATTATTTATGAGAAAATCAGATATTTTGTGAAAATTTGTAAAAATTCTCAATTTTTATGAAATTCAAAATGTTCTACTGTTTCCACACATAGTCATAACAGCAAAAAACGTAATAACTAACATTCACCGAATGTCTACTTTATGCCTCCGTGGTTTTTTATACATTCTCTCATTTTTGTAAGATGTTATGGGGCTTTGAACGTCAGATGCAATTTTTCACATTTTCATAAAAAACGCAAAATACTGACTGCTATTGAGGGACCTGCTCAGGTTTGAAGTCAGTTTGAGAGGCCTAAATTAAACTAAAACCCCATAAATTACCCCATTATAGAACTACTCCCCTCAACGTACGTAAAACAAATTTTTTGAAGTTTGTTAACCCTTTAATTGTTTTACAGGGGTTAAATTCTGAGTGGATAAAATACCAAAATGCTCCACAAAGTTTGAGACCTAATCCCTCCTGCGTATAACAATACCTCATATGTGGTGGTAGCCTGCTGTATGGGCACACGCCAGGGCATCGAAGGGAAGCTGCGCCATTCAGAGCAGATTATGCATTGTCACTTTATAATGGCTATAAAATCTTAAATTTTTTGGCAATTTGGACATATAAGGGCTTATTTTTTGTGACATGAGATGCACTTTACAAATACTTCATTTTAGTGGGTCTGTAGCTTTTTGATGAGATTTTATTAACTCTTTAATATATGGAGGAAAAGAAAATTGTCAATTTTGGGTTTCTTTTTTTTGTATCTCTTTGGGAACGTACACCGTACACTAAAAATACTATATTATCTTAACTCTATAGATCACTACGATTACGATGATACCTCATTTATATAGTTTTTAATATATTTTTACAATTTTACTGGAAAAAAACGAATATAAAGAAAATCTCATTTGTTTTTGCATCACCATCTTTTCGGAGATATAACTTTAATATTTTTTGGGGGGTTTTTTTATCACTTTTTGGAACATTTTTGTGAAGGGATTTTATGAAAAATTTACATTTTTGGCGAGTTTTTCGGGTTTTGTTCACCGTATGGGTACAATAATGTTTCTGACTTATTGTCCAGATTGTTACGGACGCGGCTATACCAAATATGTGGGGGGTTTTGCTGATTTTCAGGTTTACTTTATTAGATTCGTATAGGGAATGTTTGTGTTTAGGGGACTTTAACTTTATTTAATTAATTCTTTTTATTAAAAAGTGTGCTTAATTTAGTGTTTTTAACTTTTTTTTCTTTACTTTTACAGGTTGACTTGAACAAGCGATCCTCTGATCTCTTGTTCAAGCTATTCTTCACCTAATACAGTGTAATACAGATGTAATACAGATGTATTACACTGTATTACATGCTGCACCTGCTCAGTGTGTCACACAGCCAGAAGGCAGGACCCAGCTCTGGAAGAGTATCGCTCAGCCCTGGGACAACGGCGTGTTAGGGGTTAACACCTGCGATCGGAGAAATCTCCAATTGCGGGTGTTAGAGGCAGGTGTCGGCTATAATATATCTGTTAAGGTGCCGGCGCTTGAAGCATGACATATTATTACTGCATATTGCACGTCCCGCCATGCAGTAATACTATGTCAAATATCGGGAAGGGGTTAAACCTTGTTCGGAATTATCCAAAGACAGGAGCAGATCGTCGGCGTATAACAAAAGTCTAACTTCCCTTTGTCCCCATACAAACACTTTTAACCCATTAGAGGCCCTCATACTGCATGCCCACTGCAAATATCAAAGGGGACAGCCTAGTTCTGCCCAGTTCCCCTATAAAGGTGCCACAATACTGATGCCTTACCATTTATGCTTATTCTAGCGGAATAAAACAGTTTAACCCATCTAATGAACTGAGTCCCAAATCCCATCCTTTCCAGGATGTCCCAAATGTAGTCCCACTCGATGCGGTCAAAAGGTCAAAATTGCCAATATTCCCAGAATGCCGTTTGGCGTCCTTTGTAGCTTTCTCCAAGCCATATCGCCTGAGGCCTTCCTGTGCCTCTATTAATGCCCATCTGTTTTCATCTATAGGGTTCTTCACAAATTCCCCTTTCAGGTCTGATGCCGTATCTTTCAGTGATTGGTCCGATAGGCTCCTTGCTCCAAATGTTATCCATGGTCGATCCTTGCGAGAGTCTCGTGCGACTTTCTTGTGAATAACAAGTAAAGGCTCTTCTGTCAGGGTTTCTCTCTCTATATACATCTCTGTATCCCAGCTTGCAAATTAAGTGTATGAGGATTCCTACCTTTCAGTCTATCCAACCCCTCATTTAGCCACATTTATTGCAAGTCCATAGAGGTCCAGAGGGTGAACGCTAATAAGGGTGTTTTAGAACATTGTTCCATGCTTAAATATACATAGGAAGTGTGGTTTGGTCTTCAAACAATGCTGTGTTTTAGTATGACACACACATGATAGCCGCCGCTTCTCTCTTCAATTCCATGTGAACTTACACAGGCCAACTTCACCAAATAAGTGAAGTGGGAATGCAGCCTGATAAGGTAACGTCTGTGCCAGCTCGAAAGGACTGAGCTGAGGGCCAAGATCCCACTATAACATCAAAGAGTGCACTCTTTTTACACTGACATCAGATGATTCCATAGATTATGACAGAACCTGTTCTGTTAAACGCGGATACATGTAGAAACTCCCCAAATAGAGTGCAGAGGGTGTCGGCAGTAATTCTGCATTGATGTCACTGATCATTTTGCCCTTCATTTCATTGGTCAGTGTCCACTTTCAATCGGTCAATAATCCATTATCAGTATTGCTAAAGCCAAAAACAAACAGGAGTGGATCCAAAACAGAGATGACCAGTAAATGAGGTATTTGCATGTCCTTTGTGTTCTGTATCCACTCCTGCTTTTGGCTATCAATCCTGAGGCTTTTCATTCCTTCTGACAGATGAAACGAAGGGGGAAACTAAACATAGTGGCAACATCATAGAGCGATGGAGGGTGAAAACACCATTATGAAAATCAAAGGGTGTTCCAGGGAGACATCAATCAGTTGGCAGCAGCATAAGTAGGCCGCAGAGTGGTAATATGACAAATTATGGAGGTGGCGGAAACATGGTAGGCCACAGAGTGGCACAATGACAGAGCTTGGAGGTGGCGGCAGCAGCAGCAGAGGAGGCCACATTGCGGCACAATGACAAAGATTGAAATTAATTCGAAGTTGAAATTTTCCATTTGAATTTGAAGATTAGAGACGCCACATCCATAATGCATTACAGTTTTCCTGAAAATATCAGGTCTTTGCCAAAAAAGTACTGCAAAGGTGGCACCAGCAGCAGCAGCAATAGGTCAGAGATGTGGAGGTGGCATCAACATGGTAGGCCACAGAGTGGCACAATGATAGAGTGTGGAGATGGCATCAGCAGCAGCACACGTCCGCAAAGTGGCACAATTATATTTTATGGAGTAGGCGTCAGCAGCAGGAGCCCACAAAGTGGCACAATGATATAGTGTGGAGTAGTTGTCAGCAGCAGAAGGAGCCCACAGAGTGGCAAAATGATTAAGTGTGAAGGTGGCGTCAGAAGCAGCAGAAACCCACAGAGTGGCACAATGATATACTGTGGAGTCGGCGTCAGCAGCAGGAGCCCACAGAGTGCCACAATGATACTGTGGAGTTGCATCAGGAGCAGGAGCCCACAGAGTGGAACAATGATGTAGTGTGGAGGTGGCGGACAATTTCAGTCCCTGGTAAAGATGGTAGGAGGCAGATGGAGCTTCTGGTAGCAGATGTATGGCATCAGGCAGGTGGCAGCATCAGAATAGTTAGAACCCAGACTCATTTCTCAACGTTTGGGGCGTCATGGCTTATCTAATCTGATCAACAAGGCATTGGTGAGTTGAAATCCTGGCCAACCCAAGCTTGATTAATCTTGACAAAGGTCAGTGTCTCCACATTACGGGTGGACAAGCGGGTTCTCCTTGGGGTAACGATGGCCCCCGCCGCACTGAACACCGGCTCTGATTCCACACAACTGGCCGGGCAGGACAGCTTCTCTACTGCAAACTCCGCAAGTTGCGGCCACGCATCAAGTTTGGCTGCCCAGCAGTCCATGGGTTTCTCTACCTGAGGTGCTAAAGTGCTATCTAAGTAGGCCACCACCTGCTGCTGGTGCAGGGTCTGCTCCATGTCATTCTGCTGCTACTGGTGGCGGCTACCCTCCTCACTAGGTGGGTGAAGAAAGTTGCTCATTAAGGAATCCAGACTTAAGCTGCTGCTGATGGAGCTGCTATTGCTCCTACCCCGCCAGCTCCCCACAGCAGACGTGGCAGTAGTACATGAGCAATGACTGCCAAGAATGCCCCAGTCATACCTGACAGAGGATGGACAATGGTGCACATAGGCAGTGGCCAACTGTGTGCACAGTATTTCTGTGTAGTATGTCAGTTGTTCCTTCCTCTCAGCAGCTGGAAAAAGTCACCCATTTCTGACTGGTAGTGAGGGTCCAAGAGGGTGGAGAACCAAAAGTCATCCCTATGCCAGATGTTAACTATTCGGCTGTCACTAGTTAGGCAAAGCAGCATGCTGCGGGCCATCTGCGCACATGACTCTGTGGGACTCCCGGCCTCCATCTCCACTGTATACTGTCACGGTGCTTCTGGGTCATCTGCCTCATCTTCTACCTCCTCCGGATGCTCATGCTCCTCCTCTCCTGTCACCTGAGTGGAAAATCCACAGATTTTACTGGACTATGCTTGTGCTCCAATGTCCTCCTCCTCCTCCTCCAGTTCAGCCCCCACCGGATGATGTTATTCATCCCACAGTCCTGGTGACTGACAAATGACGTGGCCTCTTCAAAGGGCCTGAGCAAACGGCAGGTGTCACACATGAACTGCCAGTGGCTGACATCAAAGTTACACTCCGTTCCGCTTGCATCATCAAAAAATCATTAATGGCTTTTCTCTGTTCATACAGGCGGTCTAACATATGGAGGCTGGAATTCCAACGGGTGGAAACATTGCATATAAAACTTGTTTGGGGTAGGCCGTTCTGACGCTGCAACTTGAGGAGGGTGTGCTTGGCTTTGTAAGAATGGCTGAAGTTGTCTGGCCATTTTCAGAATGTCTTGCAGATGGGTGGAAGACTTGAGGAATCTGTTGACAACCAGATTAAACATGTGCGTCATGCAGAGCGCATGGGCCATCCCTCCTCAGTGCAGCACAGACACCATGTTCCTCCCATGGTCTGTAACCATGGTTCCGATTTTTAGTTGTTGCGGAGAAAGCCACATGTTGATTTCTTGTTGCATGATGCGGAGCAGTTCCTCTCATGTGTGACTTTGTTCGTGACTGCGCTGCACATGTGGTATGATGGAGCAGCACATGTGGAGTCTGAGGTGGTGGTGGAGAAGGAGGAGGCGGACACTGGCGCAGTAGCAGCAGTTTGATAACGTGGAGAAGAAAACGGTGTTTCTTGTGGAAGATGTGGGTGTGTCTGAGCAGGTAGCACATTCACCCAGTGGGCTGTAAAGGACATGTACTGGCCCTGACTGCAGTTTCAGCTCCACACGTCCGGCTGCCATGCACCTTGAAAGAAACTTATAAGCTCAAGGACTGGCCCACTTTCTGTTGTACATAATGGTGAAGGGCTTGGCAGTGCCTTTTTGGAAAAAAAAAATTGCGGCTTGGAACTCTCCCCCTCGGTTCGGCATTAGTTCTCTGAAGGGTGCAGAGTCCACGACTTGGAAAGGGAGGGACTGCAGTACCAACAACTTGAACAAGCTTCTGCTCCTTAGGTTGGCTGGACGTATACAGTTGTCTCTTTGTAATCACCTGTTTCAACGACTGCTGGCGCCATGCGTAGCGAGGAGCAGGAGCATCCGGACCGGGAGACGATGTCAAAAACAAACAGCTCCCTTCGGCAGAGGCGCTGAAGCCATAACTGGCTGAAATGGCATTTGTGCCACTAGGTTCTGCTGCTGTTGTTGCTGCGATGGCAGGATCGACCTCCACATCTGTTCCATGTTTCTCTCAGGCATTTGGATAGTAACTCTACATGGGTTGATGCAGGGCCGTGGTGCCAATGTTAGCTCCCTGGCCACGCTTCACTTTCTACCCGCAGATTCTACATATACACACGCTCGGCTCCTCTGGTGTCAAACTGCCAAACCGCCAAGGTGGTGATTTTACTGCCAACACTCTGCACTGAGAGACTACTAAAGCCACTGCCTCGCTGAGCCCCTGTACCACTGCTTCCTTGGACCTCCAAAGCGGGGTTTGTACCCCATGGCCATTTGGCTCCCATGCTCACACTGCTGCCACCCTGCTGACTCACGGCCACAGTAGCGACTTGCTGCCTGCTCCGTTGCCTGACGCGCAAGCTAACACTCTCTTCACCCGACGATGATGAATCCCTTGCTACACCAGGCTCCCAAATGCGATCGGCTACATCATTATCAATTTGTGTTTCCCCGTCACTGTTACTCTCCTCAACGGTGACAGTATGCACAGCCTGCCTACTGCATGAAGCAGAGGATATCTGCCCCATTTCTTCACTGCCTAACAGCTGCTGACTGTCCTCAAACACTTCGTCCTCGCTGAATAGTGGTGCTGAGCCCAGACCACCTAGTAGCTCTCTGGCTGAGGGAAATGAATAGGACAGAGGCTAGTTGAGGACAGGTGAGGGCCGCTGACCTGTTTCTGGGCCATGCCAACTATTTGTTGTATCTGACGAACACACAGACTCTTGAATGGGGTTGTCAGATGTTATATTTGAGGAATTGGGTGACCCAGTCAACCAATCAACATCAACAACCTTTCGGTTGTTGATCAACACACTGCTGCTAGATGACAATGGCAGTTCTGGCCTCACAGAGTCACCCCTGCTGTTATCTCGCCTTACTGTGCTGCACCCTCTGCCTGCTTCACCTGCCACCTTTCTGTCTGACATATTGGTTAATCAACCATGTGGATTTGACACCTATTTGTTGCTCTCAAATTTAGCAACAAAAAAGTATTGGAATTTGCGTTATATAGATACCCCACAATGGACACCCTGTAATTGGAGCGAAAATTCCTCTCTAAACTACATGGATTTGACACGTAAATCTTGCTCTCAACTTTAGCAAATTTGCGTTATACAGATCCTCAAAAACGGACTCAAGTAGAAATCAGTACAGAAAGTATGTGGTTTTCACACTGATTTCTTCCTATTCACTTCAGCAACAAAAAAGAACTGCTATTTGTGGTATACAGAAGCACAAGAACTGACACCCTGGGACTGAAGCAGAAATCCGTACAGAAAGTATGTAGATTTCACACTGATTTCTTCCTATTCATTTCAGCAGCAAAAAAGAAGTGCTATTTGGGGTGTACAGATCCCCCAAAAAGGACACCTTTGGAGCAAAAATCACAACAGCACAGTACAGTAGAAGCAGCTGGACGCTACAGGCAGCACATGCATTGTGAAGTGCCGAGATTAGAAAATGGCTTCCTCTTTTTATAGTCTGTGTGACATCACATAAGTCTGCTGATCACTGATAGGCTTACAGGTCTGCACATGTAATCGAGGGTGTTCCTTTCTCCTTCCCAGAGTTCTCTGCCCCATGTAACACATTGTACTCGTGCCCATTTTGGTAATAAAGGAGGGGAAAAAAAACTTTGTTCCCACAAATCACCGTAAACTTCGGCTAATTGTGGCAAATTGTGCTGTGCATCTTTATACCTCCAAAGTTCCTATTCCCAATGTCTATTCCTCATGTGACCCTTTTATATAACTCTATTCCTTACTTATTGACTTACCATTATCCCACTCCCTAACCTGGCTCCTACTATTTATTATTCATAGTTACTCTTAATCCTTTGTGCCGCCCCTTATTTTGATAACAAATCAAAAGGTCATAATCTTTGCTCCAGCAAACCAAACTTGTGGATAGTGATATTAATTTATACCATATATTACATATGAGAAGGATGCAATAATACTCCATCTACAATTCTTTGGGTTATAAACCTATAGCCCAAATTTTCTAACCGTCAACATTCCCTATTTATCTATTACAGAGAATGGTTTTACTTTGTCATCCCCTTATAGTGAAATAGGACACCTCTTTCGCCCTCTCCCCCATGTCCCTCCCTTCAAACTCCCCTTCCCTAATTCCTACATTCCTACTATTTTTGATAGGGTATAGCAAATTCCTTTGTCCAAATATTCTATAATACATGCCCATGCCAATAATAAAGGTACAGTTTGTTCAAGTCATGATAACAAGACAACACAATTCATTATTTCACACCCTCATTGCTCTTCAGGACGTATGATTTCTTTTAATCAATCCGCAATTGTACATCTTAAAATTTTATCTCCCCCTGCATGTCTATCCCTCCATTATCCCCCATCCCTAGTGTTTTTAACCCCTTAAGGGCGCAGCCATTTTACAGCTTAAGGCTTAGCCCCATTTTTTGGATTCTGACTTGCGTCGCTTTATATGGTTATAACTTTTGAACACTGTTACTTATCAAAGCGATTCTGCGATTGTATTTTCCCCACGGTTGTACTTCATTTTAGTTGTAAATGATGGCTGATAAGTTTTGCGTTTATTTTCCAAAAAAAGAAAAAATGATGAATTTTTTGAAAAAAATCACTTTTTTGAAATTCAAAATCATTACATTTTCAGGTAGATAGATTTACCACCTAAATATGCTGAATAACATTTCACATATGTCTACTTTACATTTTCATAATTTTTGAAATGTCTGGATATTTTATTTTGATGTAGTGCGGCTTCGAATAGCGATTTTCCGTATTTTCAGAGGTTACTCTTTTGCGGATAAATACTGTTTTGAATGACATTTTACATATTTATTATCAAAACCCTCTATATAATCAACCCATTTTCAAATGTGCACCCCTCAAACTATTAGAAACACCTTTTAGGAAGATCGTTAACCCCTTGAGATCTTCATAGTAATTGAATCAAAATGGAGGTGAAATTTAGAATGGTCAAATTGTGCCGGTTATATGTTCATTTAGCCCTAAAATTTACACCTTTCCAAAAGATAAAAATAGAAAACCCACCATACAATTTGTTCTTTAATTTCTCCCAAGTACAGAGACCGCCCACATGTGGACGTTACTTGTTTTATGGGTGCACGCTTTTTCGTTTTTGGGGCCATGTGACGATATTTTTTTTGCGAGATGAGATGCTTTTTCCAGTGTTGCCATTTTGGGGTTGGTATCAGCTATTGTTGAAAATTTAGGAACTCGTTTTTTAGGGCAGGAGTAGAAAAGCATTAATTCTTTCTTTAATGGATTTTTAATTTATTTTTTTTTCGTGTTCACCGTTTAGCCTAAAATTCATGTTATCTTTATTCTATGGGTCGATACGATTACGGGCATACCAGACTTGAATATATTTTCTTACATTTTACTAAATTTGTCAAATAAATAGCAAGGCACTTTTCTTAGTGTCACAATTTAAATTTTTTTCCCTTTCTTTGCCTGGTCTGCTAATTGGGAGGTGGGATTAGTGTTCACACCTGATAAATTAAGGTCTAGCAACTCACTTTTGAGCTCGCTCAGTTTTGGCTTGTGATTCCAAGTGGCTAGTGAACTTAAGTGGAGTTGAAAAAAGCGGAGTTTGAAAAAGAGAAGTCCACAGAACTGTAAGTAACCTACATATCTCTTGATTTATATACTTATCACTGTTTTGTTACTAGGATATGGCTAGCAAGATTGTTGGTATGCTCCAGTGCACACTCTGCCGCATGTATACAGAAGTATCACAGGCAAAATGGGCGAGCTTGAGGCTCTGATATTAGAGGAACAGTTAGATGTTGTTGGTGTAGCAGAGACATGGCTTGATGCATCGCATGATTGGGGTGTTAATATTCAAGGTTTTACACTCTTTCGGAAAGACCGGGCAAATAGGAGGGGAGGTGGTGTATGTCTGTATGTCAGAAGAGACTTAAAAGCGATTGTGAATGAGTCAGTGGTCTCAGAGTGTGAGGAGGCTGAAACTTTGTGGGTTGAAATTCAAAGCCAAGAGAGCTTTGAGAAAATTATTTTTGGTGTAATTTATAGACCCCCTAAAATATCTGAGGAAATAGAGGGTCACCTTTATAAACAGATGGAGTGGGCTGCACAGGAGGGGACAGTAGTGATAATGGGAGACTTTAACTTTCCAAATATAAATTGGGCTCAGGGCTCGTCTTCATCTGTGAAGGGGGGACATTTTATGAACATTCTTCAGGATAATTTTATGGTGCAGCTTGTAGAAGATCCCACAAGAGGTGACGCATTGTTGGACCTTGTGATTTCTAACAATGCGGAGATTGTCCAAAATGTCAGGATCCAGGAACCCCTTGGGAACAGCGATCATAATATAATTATTTTCCTCTTAAACTTTAAAAAGCAGAAACAGGTGGGAAAATCGAAAACTTTGAATTTTAAGAGGGCTAATTTCCAAAAATTCAGGGCTGCAATACAGAATATAGACTGGGATCAGATACTGTCACATGGTGATACTAATGTTAAATGGGAGAAATTCAAATCTATCCTGGGTTTTTATACTTCTAAATTTATTCCAATAGGTAACAAGTATAGACGGGCTAGATTACACCCCTCGTGGCTTACAGCTACAGTTAAAAGGGCAATTAATGAGAAAAAGAGGGCATTTAAAAAATATAAATCTGACGGGTCACCTGAGGCTTTCAATACTTACAAAAAACTTACCAAAATCTGTAAAAAGGAAATCAAATCAGCCAAAATACAAAATGAAAGACAGGTGGCTAAAGATAGCAAAACAAATCCCAAGAAATTTTTTAGGTATATCAATGCAAAAAAAATGGGTCACAACAGGTTGGACCCCTTTATTCTGAAAATGGGGCATCGGTGACTGGAGACCAAGAGAATGCGGAGATACTCAATAGGTTTTTTCGCTCCGTTTATACAATGGAAGAGAGAACTTCTGACTTGGGTGGTGCCAGTGCGAGTCACGCACCCTGTAATATACTAGACTGGCTGAATGTAGGCATTATCCAATCTAAGCTCAATAAAATCAATGTGTACAAAGCTCCTGGACCAGATGGGTTACACCCCAGAGTTCTTAAAGAACTCAGTTCTGTTATTGCTGTACCACTGTCTAAAATCTTCAGAGATTCTGTAATGTCTGGTGTGGTGCCAATATATAAAAAGGGCTCTAGAACTTCGCCAGGCAATTACAGGCCTGTAAGCTTAACTTCCATTGTGGGGAAAGTGTTGGAAGGGTTAGTAAAAGACTTCATACTGGAGTATGTGACATCAAATATAATCAGTATAATAAGTGACAGCCAGCATGGGTTTACTAAGAATAGAAGTTGTCAAACTAACCTTATCTGCTTCTATGAAGAGGTGAGCAGGTGCCTGGATGGAGGAGCAGCTGTGGATATTGTGTTCTTGGACTTTGCAAAGGCATTTGACACTGTCCCTCATAGACGCCTGATGGGTAAAATTAGGGCTATTGGTTTGGCAGAAATCATTTGCAATTGGATTGAAAACTGGCTGAAGGATCGTATCCAGAGAGTTGTGGTCAATGATTCCTACTCGGAATGGTCACCAGTTATGAGTGGTGTACCTCAGGGTTCTGTGCTTGGCCCACTACTATTTATTTATTAATGATATAGAGGTAGGAATTAATAGCACTGTGTCTATTTTTGCAGATGCCACCAAACTGTGTAGTGTAATACAGTCTATGGAGGATGTTGATAGGCTGCAGGGTGACTTGGACAAACTGAATGTTTGGTCATCCACTTGGCAAATGAGGTTTAATATGGATAAATGTAATGTTATACCTGGGGGCCAATAATCCAATATGTCCTTGGGGGAGTAAATCTGGGAGAGTCCCTTGTTGAGAAGGACCTGGGGGTACTAGTAGATCATAAATTGAATAACAGCATGCAATGTCAATCAGCTGCCTCTAAAGCTAGTAGGATCATGTCATGTATCAAAAGTGGAATGGACTCTCGTGATAGGGATGTAATATTACCACTATACAAGGCACTGGTTCGGCCACACCTGGAATATGCTGTCCAGTTCTGGGCACCGGGCCATAAAAAGGATGCCCTGGAGCTGGAGAGGGTTCAACGTAGAGCCACAAAACTGATAAGGGGTATGGAGGGTCTTAGTTATGAGGAAAGATTAAAACAACTAGATTTATTTAGTCTGGAAAAGAGACGACTACGAGGGGACATGATTAATTTATATAAATATATAAAATGGTCCATACAAAAAATATGGTGGTAAGTTGTTCCAGATTAAATCAAATCAAAAGATGAGGGGGCACTGTCTCCGTTTGGAGAAACCAAGGTTTAATCACCAGAGGCGACAGGGCTTTTTTACTATGAGAACTGTCAATCTGTGGAATAGCCTGCCTCAGGCGCTGGTCACAGCAGGGACAGCGGAGAGCTTCAAGAAGGGTCTAGATGCCTTTTTACACCTAAATAACATTGATTGTTATGCTATATAGGATTGTTTCCCCTAAATCTCTTCCTCATCCAATCCCTACCCTTCCTTGGTTGAACTTGATGGACAAGTGTCTTTTTTCAACCGTACAAACCATGAAACTATGAAAACCGGAAGGTGGGGAAAAATCTATCATTTTTGCATTGCTGTCTTCCAAGTGGCAGAACATTTTTACTTTTTTGTCTATGGAGCTGGTTGATGGCTTGTTTTTTGCGGGACATTTTGTATTTTGCACTAGTATCATTCTGGAGTGCATATGTTTTTTGATCACTTTTTATTGCATTTTTTGTAAGATTGAATAGGTAAAAATGATCATTTTTGGTGGGTTTGTAACAGTTTTTTTTAACAGCGTTCATTGTACGGGTTCAATAATAATTTAATTTTATTCTACGGGTTGTTACGGACACAGTGATACTATAGATGTTGGGTTTTTGTTATTATTTAGACTTTTTTTTGGGTTACATGTCTCTTTATATGTTATGCAGCTTATGGGCATTTTTACTGATTTATTACTTTATTTTTTAATGAATAACATTTTTTTTTTTACTTTTTCACTTTTCCACCATGGGACATGAACAAGCAATCATCTGATTGCTTGTTCATGATAATACTCTGCAATACTCATGTATTGCAGGGTATTATCAGTGTCAGCCTATGCACTTGCAAAGGCTGGCACTGTGCCAGTAAGATGACGTCACAGGGGGGTTTGGTGGGGCCGATCGTGGGGGAAAGACCCCCCAGAGGCATGTTAGATGCGGCGCTCGCGCTGACTGCGGCATTTAATGGGTTACACACCCGCGATCAGAGCCTACTCCGGTCGCGGGTGTTACACTGGGGTGCCGGCTATTAGTTACAGCCAGCACCCCCTGTTTCCCGATGCCGGTTCGGCTCAGACCCAGAGCCGAGCTGGCATCAGCTCCGCTAAGTCACTGCGCTCCGTGACGGATATATATTAATCCATTATATTACATTACATTTTCTCACCCTCATTTCTCTCTGTGGGGTTAGCAAATGTATAATTTCACTGTATCATGCACAAGTTATATATCTCAACACTTCATGTACCCCTACATGTATGTCAATCCACCCTCCCCCATCCCTACTATTTAAACCCAAACAAATAGCAAGGAGAAACATAGCTAATAGAGCTACTGTACAGACATGGGAACTCTGCACAACCTATTAGCCCCCATTACTCCTTAAAATGTATATTTAGGGGGGTGACAGCTGGAAAGGAAAAAAAGGATATGATTGCGATTTAGACTTCCAGCTTCTCATTAAATGTTGTGACTGAGTATGCCGGTTAGTATCTCTCCATATATTTTAATGACCCCCTCAAGGTAACAAGGAAAAGAAAGAAGGAAAAGGGGAGAAAAAAAAGAAAAAACCTCAACCCCCCCCCCCTTTTCTTCTCTCCTCCTATCACTTCCATAACATTTACATTTACTAAATTTTGCATGATTCATCAGAAAACCAATGTCTTAGGCAGTTTTAGGTAACGCTGGGGCTAGCCACTAATTAGTTTCAGGCTGTAAATTACTTGTTGTGTCCCTTCTTATTAAAAGTTGGGTTTCTGAATGCAGTGTTGAGCCCCTTGCTCTTGCTTTATTGGGACTGGGCAGGGGTTATAAAGTGCAGACTGAAATCTCTAAAAAATCTATGGGATCTATTCAGATCTGTCGGTGAATAAATTGTATAGTTCAGGCAATCCCTGCGCAGAGTAACACAAAAAGGGTATCCCCATTTATATGTTGCGGTAACATCCTTAACCCTCCTAGACAGTGGGCCCAGCATTTTTCTTTTTGCTAGGGAACGTTTTGAAATGTCTGGCAGCAGAAACACTTGTGCGTTTTCAATTGAGATAGGGCCCCTTTCCCGAGTCTTTCTAAGAATGTTTTCCTTTTGTTGAAACTAATGAAGGCGGCATAAAACATCACGTGCAGCATTATCGGTGCCTCTATTAAATTTGTATGCGACCTGGTATATATATTGCAATATATTGGTGCAATATTGAAAAATTCTGCAAGGGACACAGTTTGCTCCATGTTACCTGCTGGATGGTCACTCCATATCTCCTGGCCACTCGCAATAATACAGTAACGCTGATGCGATACGACGTAGCGGCCCTCAACCGCGATACCTTGTGCCTTGTCACACACCCCCCCCCCTCCTTTGCCAAAGCAGAAGGGCACCTTCAACCAGCAAACAGTGCACCCTTGATAGTGCATCTGCATTTTTATGCAACTTGCCTGCTCTATGTTCCACATTAAACCTGAAGTCCTATAATGCAAGACACCAGCGTGTTATCTGGGCATTATTCCCCTTTTCCCTTCTCATCCATTTCAGTGGGGCATGATTTGAGACAAATTTTATTTTTCTGCCCAGTAGGGATTGCCGACTTAATAGCTAGACATTCTCTTTCTACTATGGAATAATTTTTTTCTGCTGGGGAAAGCTTACAGCTTAATTACATAACAGGGTGCTCTTTACCATTTATATCCTGTAACAATATCACACTCAACCCTACCTTAGAACCCTACATGAGAAAAAGCTTATACAATTGAAATGCATCAAAAGGAGTACATCAACAGGAATGCAATATGCATTAGACAAGCAAGAAAATGAAAAATGCAGAAATGATGACAATATATTAATTATTAAGTAAACAGGTGACAGATTCATAGAAATACACTCAGCTCATTGCGGTCATTTAAACAAAGGGGCCCTAATGCTTCATATTTCATAATGCATTTTGCTTCATATCTCAACAAAGCGAGGGCACGATCGCCCCCCGCAGGATTATTCTCTACCTTCATGACACCTGCAAAGCGCAATACCCTAGGACAGTGATGGCGAACCTTTTAGCGGCCGAGTGCCCAAACTACAACCCAAAACCCCCCTTATTTATTGCGAGGTACCAAACAAATATTAAAGCAGTAATTGCACCCTGTTCTTCAATAACGTTTGATCATATTGGCCTTCTGAGGACAAGATGGAAAATTTGCATCATTTTAGCTTCTCTCCAGTGTCCCTCTGTACACAGAGAATTGTGGGACCAGCAGAAGGTCTTCCAAAGATAATTTGTCCCCGTCTACTCATTCTCCCTCTTCCTACATACCCAAGTAGCGAAGTAAGTATCACTTAAATATATGACTGAAATCGGCATCTTTTAAGTTGCTTGAAACTGCAGGAAGATTCTTTGAGTTCTGTCTGGTGCGCTGGGCTGATGGCCCGAGTGCCCACAGAAAGGGTTCTGAGTGCCGCCTCTGGCACCCGTGCCATAGGTTCGCCACCACTGCCCTAGGATTTCCTCCATGACATTCTCTAATATGATCAATTAGCCAGGGGAATCTTTTTCCTGTCTCTATGGAGTTGAAGTGCTCTCTAATTCTTTTAAATAGGTTTCTTATTGTTTTCCCTATATAATACATGTTGCAGGGACAGAGAATCACATACACAACAAACATAGGTCTGCATGTAATGAGCGAGTCTATTTTGTGATCAAGAGCTCCCGATTTCAAATTTCTAGTTTGGATACAAAATTTGCAATAATTGCAGCTGCAATTATTATTAGGTTCACCCTAACAATGAGGTTCAGTAACCATCTCATGTTCAATGTCAGGCGTAATACCGGGCAATTCAGAGAACACTTCTTTATTGTGCTCTAATTGTGCACTGCTGCTTTTGGGACAGTGAGAGGATGCTTGTGCAACATCCCCCACCGGGGCCTAGCCTTTTCTTGGGGCCTGGAGGCAGTCGGGGCCCAGAGTACCAGAGTGGCTGGTGGTTGCGGCCTAGGCACGCTAGTGTCACGGTCCTTGGTATGGGGACCGGAGGGCTTTCCCACAGCCTGGCAGTCTCCAGTAGGTGGTGTATGCAAGAAATTATATATAGCGAGAGGCTGTGGTACTGGTTCTCCCTCGGGGAAACCCCTTAGAGTCTGTGGTATGTGTCCCTGGTAGATGGATGGTGCGCCCTTGATGGTGATACAGCCGTAGCAGGGACCAGACGGAGGCAATGGATTGCAAGAGATCTGCCCACTAGCAGAGGTGGGCCTGAAGAGAGCTAACTTCTCCCCTGACGAAGGGTTTAGTTAATCCCTGGTCAGGTGGTCTACTCCTCAAATCACACTCAAGTTCACAATTAAGTGCATTGAGGCATATCATTGGATGACAACATTAACAGTCAGATCAGCTTAACCCTTGCCTATCTAGGCAGTATCTACCGCTGCTCAATTACCTCTATATGTACTTGGTAGTAAAAGGGCTTATTCGCAACTACTACTTTGCCATGTGCATTGGCAGGCACATTGCATACCCCCAGGGCAAATGAAAGAGCCACCCACGGCTCGACTATTGGACCAGATGTGGAAAAAGGGAACCAACGCTGGCCAGCAGCAGATGGTCTCCGGAGGGTCCAGGTGTGTAACAGCCGGTAGGGGTAAGGATGGAATAGGTTGCACACTCGAGGAAGTGCTGGCTATGTGCAGTATAGGGGAAAAACCCGCCAATGGTCCTGGAGACAGGCACCTAGGTTTGTGTTGGACTAAGTACAGAAATACACTAACGCCCTTGAACCAACTGTGTAGTAAGGAAAGGTGTGGTGTCATGTGGTGTCACTCCTTGCACCAAGGCCTGACTATTTGTTCGAAAACTCTTCCTTCTTGGCGACAAATAGTAATATACTTAAGTACATGCAATACATACAGTACACTTTACCTGCCGTCTGACGGTCTTACCCTGAGTGTATGGCATCTAGGTGTTACTAAGTTGAACACCCCTGGTCCCCTAAAGACCCACGGTTTACAGAATACCACACTGTACGGAGCTCCAATTCTAGGTATAAGCTTGCGGTCAGGATTTACAAATAAGACAGTCCAACACAGTCTCACTACGAGTGCAAACTCACTGGCAATGAATGACAGTTGTGCAATCATGGTAACACACATCGGCTTTTATCAGCCCAATGGGTAAGTGGCTTGAACCTTTAACTTTACAAACGTTACATGAAATAGCTACTCAGTTTAGCAATAGCAAAGTGCCAAAATGTCCATTTTTCTGTGTAGAAAAAGGCATAGGAAATGCAAACAGAATGTCCATTACTGAAAATGAAGAGCATTCAGCATGCAACACATGCAACACATCCTTTTGTAGTAGTTGGCTAAAAGTCTCTCAGAAGGCTTTTAAAACAAAGTCCATCTTCTGGGCATAGCCCTTGATGTGGGGAAGAGTGCAGATGAACAAAGGGTCTCCTCTTTCATGGAGGGACAGAAACCTTTGTGGAGGTTTCTGCGTCAGCAGAGATTAATGCTAATATAGCATATAACAATGGTGAACAGTTCAAGGAGAGTCCCTTGACTGTATAATAAATAGAGGAATGAGTCACAGGATAGTCTCTGGCTCAGAGGATATGAGGTAGATGGGCACTCAGGCCAACTGGGAATAGCAGACAAAGTCATATTCACAATATATACAGAAAGTTACCTGTTAGGGCTACAGCCTATAGGGATTACTCAGTATCTGAGTTGCAGTGAGTAGCAGTGAGTACCTCAGGATCGGCAAAGCAGATGGCCTTCGGCTTCCGACCTTTGTGTTGGGACAGCTGGTACTCCAGCAGATACGCAGGAGGTTTCCCCTTTGTCTCTCGCTGAGATCTTCTGAGTTCCTGTTGAGAGAAAATTACCATTTCTTCGTCGTCGTCTCCGGAATCGGGCACTGGAGTAGGGATCGCAGGCTCCTCAGGGCAACAGAGTCATCCTCTACAGGCAGCAGCATTGGAGACTTCGGCGGGGATGATTACCTCTCTGGACTAACTCTCACTGGAGTAGAGGCAAACACACAAAGTTGAGGCACAGTCACAAGTTCAAGAAAACTGGGGGTTGATGAACACAATGGGGCTCTTGGACTGGAAGTTGGGGTCATAGGACTTGACACAGGGGTGAAGGATCGTAGGCATCTCTTCAGCCAGTTTCTGTGTACCCGGATTGATTGACGGTCTCCTCTTGAAATCTCGTAGACTTCAGGGGAGAGACTGTCCCTAACTAGGTATGGCTCACACTCCCATCGCCCATCTAACTTACTGGTGGGATGGTTGTTTTTCAGCCACACTCGTTCTCCGGGGTCAAGGGGCTCAGCGCAGGCATCGCAGTCAAAGTCTCTCTTTCGTTTGTCTCGGGCTTCTTCCACACAAGGATCCACAATTTCTCTGGCATCCGTCAGACGCCTCTGATGCTCCTGAACCCAATCAGTCTGAGGGAGTAGAGATTAGGAATCAGGGTTTTCCATGTCTAAGGCCATATCTGCAGGGAGATGGCCATGTCTCCTGAACATCAAGTAGTAGGCAGTGTATCCTGTGGAGCAATGGGTGGTATTATTGTACAGGTATACTAGCTCCGGTAGTAACTTCTGCCAGTCGGCCCTTTTCGCAGGGGTCAGGGTTCATGTTGATGAGAGTCTGGTTCATTTTCTCATAGAGCCATTGCCTTGCGGATGGTAGGCTGTGGTCCTCAGCTTCTTGCAGCCGTAGAGGGTACATAGCTCCTGGAACAATCGCGACTCAAATTCAGTTACCTGGTCTGTAAGGATTTTATCCAGACAGCCATAAGGGAGAATGAAGCTCTTCCACAGGGCTGCTGCGGTGGTCCTGGCGGACAAGTCTCTGACTGGTATTGTGACCACAAGCTTGTTGTATTGGTCGATTATGTCAGGGCATAAGTGTGACCGAATCTGCTGGGCTCCAACTTCACGTGATCCAGAGCCAGGATCTCCAAGGGCCATTGGCTCAAAATGGGATGTAAAGGGGGCCCTTTGACTGTGTTGCTCTCCTCGAGCGGAGGCTGGGCATTCCCGGCACCAGGTCTCGATGTTTGGCTTCATGTTCACCCAGTAGAAGCGCTTCCGGAGGGTAGATTCCATCGGCCCTCTCCGAGGAATCCGTTCAGGCACTCGCCCACTAGAGAGAGAGTCCATCATTTCTCCTATGGCGCGACTATCAGCCTGCAGACTCATCCAGAGGTCTTTCTCAGCCGGTGGCGCAGACTCTTCTGGTGGGGTAGATGGTACTGCTTCTGAGGGTAAGGAGTAGACTCTCTTGGCCCACAAACCGGGCATAGAATGCTGGCATCTCTACATCTTCCCACTGAGCATCCGTGGAGGGTCCCTCCCACTGATCAGCGAGCCGGGACATAGCAGCAAGTAAATAACAAGTACAGCCCGGTACTTGATAGTGAAGTTGAAGTTCTCTAACCTGGAAGCCCACCGCTGCTCCAGGGCTCCAAGCCAGGTGGTGTTCAGATGCGCCAAGGGGTTGTTGTCTGAGAAGACAGTGAAGAAGGAAGCAGCTAGGTAGTCTTTGAACTTTTCGGTCACAGCCAAGACTAATGCCAGAAACTCCATCTTAAATGAGCTGTAATTCTGGTCATTCTGTTCTGGTTCTCGAAGGGAATGGTTGGCGTAGGCTATGACCCTTTTGGTTCCATTCTGAAGCTGGGATAGTACAGCTCCTTGTCCCTGCTTGCTGACATCAGTGTAGAGTATGAAGGGCAGATTGTAATCTGGGTATCCTAACACCGGAGGCTCAGTTAGTCTTTGCTTCATCATTTGGAAGGCTGGTTCTCGATCTGCTGTCCATTCAATGGCTACTCGGGATCGTTTGCCCTCTTTTGGCAGTCCCCTTAAGAGTTCTTGCAGAGGGGCTGCTAACTGGGCAAACTTCGGGATAAATCGCCTATAGTAGCTGGCAAATCCCAAGAAGCTCTTGATGTCCCGGATAGATGGGGTAGGCCAGTTATGGACAGCTGCAATTTTATCTGGGTCTGGCTCGATTCCATCAGCACTTACCACATGTCAAAGATACTTTACGCTAGGCTGTAATAGGTGGCACTTGGACGGCTTTACCTTCAACCCATGCTGGGTCAAGATATGAAAGACTTCAGCCAGATGTTGAAGATGCTCTTCGTAGGTCTTGGAGTAGATGATGATATCATCCAAGTACAGGAGGACAGTCTCGAAGTTCCGATGACCCAAACATCTCTACTGAAACGTGTCTGGGGCATTGCATGGGCCGAAAGGCATGTTGTTGAACTCGAACAGGCTCATTGGGGTGGTGAAAGCCATCTTCTCCCTATCTTCTGGCGCCATGGCCACTTACCAGTAGCAACTGGTCAGATCCTGGGTAGAGAAGTAGGCCGCTGACCCTTGAGCTGCGAGGGATTCCTCGATTCGAGGCAGCTTCTTTACCTCTTGGTAACGGGCTGGAGTTATGGGCCGTTACCTCTCTTTGATAGGAGGATGAGAGCCAGTAGGGATGGTATGTTGAATCAGGGTAGTCTGCCCAAAATCCAGCGGGTGTTTGCTGAAGGCCTGGTGGTGCTTCATGACAACATCCAGGACACCTTGCACTTGGTCTGCAGGAGTAATATCGTCGTCTCCAATGTTGAGCTCAATTTGATATATACTACAAAGGTGGGGGGAGTGTATAAGTATACAAAGATAATCAAAAAGTTGCCTGCATACAGAAAAAGGCAATATGTAACAAAGAAGGAAAGCTAGTATGCACTGGCATAAAAAAAGGTACAAATTTTATTGAAGCATTATTCACATAACATGCATTAAGGTAAACCTTAAAAACAATTAAAAAGTGTTAAAAAGAGAACACACATACACAAACAACAAGTGGATCAAAACCGAATAAGTTGATCCACATACAGCCATAAATATCTACGGTCAAACCCCACAATGAAAAAATAAACTATCTAGTGTCTATATGCCCTAGAGAAACAGAGACTTCTGCAGTAGTCCCTGTGGAAGTCACCCACAAAAGTCCTAGGTGAGATACCAAGAAAACAGTAATATGGTCCAAACCATGTATATGGATTGCAACCTGGGTAAGTGTAAAGGCAACCAAAGGAAGGTGACAAAAGTCTAGGGAGAGGGGGGGGGATACGATTACCAAGTGAAAGAAAGGGCTGGAGGCACCCCACGCGTTCCGTCGCACTCCTGCGACTTCCTCAGGGGGTAAGTGCCAAACTGTTGAAGGGTCCCACCTTTAAAGGTCCCGAGGTGACCACCTCCTCCAATCAAGTCGGCGAGTCTGCACCAAGTGACAGCCGTGAATAGTATGATCGCGCGCCAAAAGTTATGCGCATGCGCCTAAACCCATGCATACGAAGTATCGCGATATTATGCGCATGCGCAGTCATGGTGACACAAAGGGTATATTATGCGCATGCATCGTAGTCTCACAAGCATGTGTCTGCGCCACATTGAAAAAAGACAAATAGATACCAGCGCATATACGTACATAGAATCACGCCACATTCCGAGGCATGTAACGGGCAAGTAACTGATAAGACTGATAATATCTATACTAAGTACAGTAAAGAAAGGGGTTCCATAGTAACAATAATAAATCTTTACCTATCCTAATTTGTGATCAAAAATATACAAAGTGCATAATCGTACAAGAAGCACAGTAAAAATCTTTATCTATTGGTAAAACTAGATAATGCAACTATAAAGCCAAGGTGAGTATTAATAATGGTTGAGCAGACCTAAAGTGCAGACAGAGGGGATGGTCACCCCGGGACAAGACAGTACCCAGTTAATTAAAACATTGAAGTTAATATCTAGATCTCAATAAAGGGGAAATACCTTAATTTACATGGTTTCAAAAAAGTATTTCTTCTAGAATATAATTATTAGTACATTAATACATTGATAAATCAACAAAAAGTGAATAATGTAAAATAGGCAATATTAGAAGATAAATGGATAAATCGGGTCCAAAAGGTACGGAGACTTTTGAAGGAGACTGGATGGAGTCCAATGTTGAGCTCAGATTGGGAAAGGTAGTAGCTCATTTTTATCTTTTTTCATATTTCATTTTTTTCATTCTTTTTCTTTCTCTTATACATGTCGAGAGTTTTTCTAGGATAGGGGTCCCGTAGGGGTAAGTATGACCGGACCACATTTCTTAAAAGATGGTTATATGGGAGAGGCTTGTCCATAAAGATGAATGATGAGGATGGGTGAGGGAGCTAAAGAAAGTGTCAGAAAATAATGAGTAATTTATAATCATATATAAAGATGTGAATGCGTGATTAGGGAAAGGGACACGATGTTTAATAAAACACATATTTATTTATTAATTGTGAGAAAAAGTATGCGTGACATCAGTGTGTGAAAGGAATTTGTGAAAAACACGTGAATCAGTGTAAGGGGGCCATAGGGGTCCCAGACTACCAGGGGAGAGTCTCCCAAAGTGTGAACAAAAAAATTTTTTTGGGAACAAGGTAGTGTAAGTGGTGAAAGAGAAAAATCGAGTAGACCAAGAAAATATAGCCAAGGAATGAAGGAAGGATAGTTGGAGGGAGGTGAAGGGGTGTGGAAAGGATGTGGGAAGGGAAGAAAAAAAGGGGAGGAGGGGGAAAAAAGAAGAGAGAAGAAAAATTGTGAAAGGAAATAGAAAAAAGAATGAAAGAACACTCACCCGTTCTCGTGGATGCACTGCCAAGCTCAATCATCGCTGCTTATAAAAACCTGAAAGTAAGAGGTCTTCATTAATCCCCCGGGGAGCAAGGCTCCCTAAGTTGTAGATCCACCGGGCCTCCCTTCTGAGGAGTTCAGGGGTGACATTCCCCCCCTTATATTTGGTTTTACAATATCCAAGCCCACAACTCTAATCCCTCGGGTCTTAGCTGCATGTGTACGTCTGAAATGAGTGGCCACAGTTGAAAGAACCTTGCCCTGGTTAAAGTGGGAGTCCGCGTTTGTGATGCTCGAGAGGTGCTGTTGCACCCTTTTCCTCAATTCCTGTGTGGTCTGTCCGACATAAAGTTTTTGACATGGACAAATCAGGGCATAGACCACATTCCTGGATTTACAGTTTATGAACTCCCGTAACCTGAAGGTTTTTTGTTTGGCCGAATCCACAATCTCTTTTTTCGTCTGCATGAGCGGGCAAATCGAACATTCACCACAAGCGTGAGAGCCTGTGAGTTTGATGCCTCTCATCAGAGGTCTTTTAGGTTTTTGATAATGACTGGACACCAGACGATCCTTAAGGCTTTTGGCTCTTCTGGCAAGGTTGTTCCGATATCAAATGGCACAATTTTGGTTCCGCCAGAAGTATATTCCAGTTTCGGTTCAAAATACATCGAATATCATTCCATTGGTTGTTAAAAGTGGTAATGATGCCATATCTTGGTTCCTTTGCCTGTTGTCTAGGTTGTAACAAGCTTTCTCTTTGTGAATCACGTGCTCTCTGAAAGGCCCTTGAGATCGATTTTTTGGGGTATCCTCGGTCTCTAAAGCGCTGTGTGAGGTCACCCGCATTCCTCCGAAAGTCATTGAGGGTAGAGCAGTTTCTCCTCACCCTGATGAACTGTCCAGTAGGAATTCCATTTTTTAGATGGTGAGAATGGAAGCTGGAGAAGTGCAATAAGCTGTTCGTTGCGGTGCTTTTTCGATAAAGGTCCATCTGTAAGCTGTGTCCCACCACACTGACTTTCAGATCCAAGTATTCCACCGAAGTCTGTGAAGAATTACAGGTAAGGATGATGTTAAATGAATTAGAATTCAATGATGTAATAAATTCTTCACATGTCGCAAGTGGTCCATCCCAGAGTAATAGGATGTCGTCGATAAAACGAAAACCATCCTAACACATGTCGATGAAAGTAAGGGGATGGGTACACGTGTGCGCCCTCCCACCAACCCAAAAATAGGTTGGCATAGGAGGGCGCACACCGTGCACCCATCGCCGTTCCCGAGGATTGTCTGTAGTATCTACCATCAAACACAAAATAACTCTGTCTCAGGTCAAATCCCAAGAGGTCAATCAGAAAGGAATCATGACGCCTGTCGCCAGTTGAGTGTCTGTCCAAGAAGGTGGAAATGGCTGAGATACCGTCATTATGGGCAATATTGGTGTTTAAGGATTCGACATCTAGTGTCACCAGCCAGGCCTCCTCCGGTATATTAATGTCACGGATTTTCTGTATCAGATCCGTGGAGTCACGAATATAGGACCTCAATTCCAGCACAAGGGGTTGTAGGAAATAGACAATGTACATACATGACTTCTCGCAAAGTCCACAGATCCCCGACTGTGACACGCACAACCATACTTCCGGTTCTGTGACACGCACAACCATATTGGGTAGGTGCACTGCGCATGACCGGAGATGATGCCATACGGGGGAGATGATGCCATATTTGTTACACGGTAACTCTATTGTTTCTGCTATATTTTTTTTACCTATATCTTTACTCAGTGTGGACACTACTACAATTGCTTTATTATTGTTAGTTTACTTTTGTGCATTTGAGTGTCCCTCTTTGCTGATTACTTTGCATGTTACCGTGTTTGCATGTATATATATTACCTTGTCATTTATGTCTTTGGTATTATTATATGAATTCAACAATGCTGGGGGGAAAGTCTGTGTTGTTACCCTCTTGTTTAGGGTTTTTTAATTGTTTTTAAATCCACACATTTTCTAATAAAATTTGTAATACCCTTTCACCCATATACATCTGCCTTTTGTGTTTTCTTGCTTATACTACATTCAGATGTGGGTTACACTTATTGTCTAAATTTGCCCCTACCCTATATACATACTATGGAACCCCTTTCTTTACTGTACTTAGTATAGATATTATCAGTCTTACTTGCCCGTTACATGCCTCGGAATGTGGCGTGATTCTATGTACATTTGTGTGCACTATGTACATTTCTATGTACATTTGTGCGCACCGGGCTGGTATCTATTTGTCTTTTTTCAATGTGGCGCAGACACATGCTTGCGAGACTACGACGCATGCGCATAATATACCCTTTGTGGCGCCATGACTGCGCGTGCGCATAATATCGCGATACTTCGTATGCATGGGTTTAGGCACATGCGCATAACTTTTGGCGCGCGATCATACTATTCACGGCTGTCACTTGGTGCAGACTCGCCGACTTGATTGGAGGAGGTGGTCACCTCGGGACCTTTAAAGGTGGGACCCTTCAACAGTTTGGCACTTACCCCCTGAGGAAGTCGCAGGAGTTCGACGGAACGCGTGGGGTGCCTCCAGCCCTTTCTTTCACTTGGTAATCGTATCCCCCCCCCTCTTCCTAGACTTTTGTCACCTTCCTTTGGTTGCCTTTACACTTACCCAGGTTGCAATCCATATACATGGTTTGGACCATATTACTGTTTTCTTGGTATCTCACCTAGGACTTTTGTGGGTGACTTCCACAGGGACTACTGCAGAAGTCTCTGTTTCTCTAGGGCATATAGACACTAGCTCAAGCGACCAGGATTGCTCGGCAGGCTCACCCTCAGTACTTTGCTTCACCTCCAGCTGTTGGGAGGCAGACAGAGAGGTTTCCACTAAGTATTCAGGGTGGACGCTGAAGAGAGTAGCTATGGCTTGGTATCTTCTCTGATCCACTGGGGAGTCTCCCACGTTTGGTACTTTTCCTCTGCATAATGTGACTAGGCTCATGGCGGCTAGAATGGGCACGTCTTCGTCAGCTGGTAGGGGTTCTACCATAGCCTGGTAGTCTTGACCTTGGACGCCCATGCAGGCTTGGCACCATTCACTCCCAGGTTGAAGGCAGACAGGTTGTGGAACCTTGATCCGGGCTCTGCAGATTTCTCCATTAGGGCAAACTTCTGTTGCGCCGCTAGGACCTGCATAGTCTCCTGAATTGCCTTCCGAGAACCGCTGGGCACTGTTGGTAGAGAGTTGTGGAGAGCCTTCAGCAGTTCAGGGTAGCATTTGCGGAGGTCGTTGGTACCCAGTACCAGGGAGAAGTTACCGTCTTCAGGCACTTGTGTCACCACTATGCCCTGCCTGGTTAAGGCTATATTCACACTGCCGTTGCCCGCCCGTACCGCATCGTAGCGGGCAACGGCAGTGTACGGGGAGAGGAGGAGGAGGTGAGCGCAGCTCACCCCCGCCCCTCTCCATAGCAACCTATGGCGCACGGCGCCGTATTACGGGAAAAGATAGGACAGGTCCTATCTTTTTCCCGGGTACGGAACGGTACGGTGCCGCACGTGTGCTGGATGACAAGCTGGAGCAGTATCCTCCAGATTCACAAATTCAGAATTTTTTTGCGGTCCAGCGGGCAGTCGTTCCCCTAGTATGTCAATGGCAATCTCTCTGAACTCAAGAAAAGAGGCCTGGGCATGTTGAGAAGAGAGCATCTTTAGTTGACATCTTTGATGTCTATCAAAAAGTCCATTAATGAATTGTTCCCGCAGGGTTTGATCAGAGTATTCACCCTCTTTGGGATCAAGACGGGTTATGGCCTTCCATGTCTCCTGAAGGGAGAGGGCAAAGTCTCTGAGGGACTCTTGAGGCTTCTGTCTTTCTCCAAAGAACTTCTGCTTCAACTCAACTCATTTTTCAAAGGTGTTGCGCAGCCTATTGAGAATTTGGACCACATTCTGGCGTTGTTCTCTGGGCCAAGACTTGACTTCCCGGAGAGCGAGTCCCTTTAATTGCCCGGTTAAAATGCCCACTTTCTGTTCTTCTGTGAGCGGATACAGGGTGAAGGTAGCTAACAGCTTGGCTCTGAATTCAGAGAGAGTGTGTAATTCTCCTTCGTAGAGGGGTAACCATGGGGCCCCCAGATAGTAGGGCATAGTCAGAGGCATAATGGTGGGAGTCCCGGGGACACTGACTGCAGCAGGGCTGATGGGGCTCTCTGGCGGGTTTACCATGATCAAATATCCTGAGGAGGGACCGGGGGACAGAAATTGCCCTGGATCCATGTCTTCGTCTTGGAGCTAGCCTAATGAGGTCTGAGGGGTACACAATGTCCATTGCAATGGGCGATGGCCAGTAATGGGGACTTGGGCACTTTAAAGCACAGTCACTATTCCCTGGGAGGTGAGCCAATGAACCTAGCGTCGGAAACAATCTCTACCCCCCTTTAACTTCCCCAGTGGTACTCACTCTCCTCTAGTCGCAGGACACTTGCACCGGGACTCCAGATGAGGCGCACGCTGCTGGCAGGCTTCAGGTGTGGCCTGCACCGAAATCCAAGATGGCTAATTAAACCTCTTCATTGCCGGCCGCACACGCTCTGGCTCCTCCTCCACGGTACTTTGCACCACACGCGGAGGGGGTGGAGCTTGGCGATGTGTCTGGGTTTCCTGCTAGTGAAGGTTTTGGCGTGCTGGCATTACTTGCTGCGCCACAATCCCCTGAGGTAAATGTTTCAGGCACTGCAGGGCTGGATGTAGCAGAGCTGGTAAAGTTCTGTGACAGAGATTGACCTCCGGAGCGCTGGAGCGATGCTCGACAGCACATGGCAGAAGTTTAACACAGTCAATGTGGGAAAGCACAAAGTCACTTGGGCCTAAACCCGGATGGCAGCAGGGTTAGGCAGAACAGTATATTTTCAATGAACGGCAGTCTATAGTGCCAGCACAAGGCACAGAAGTAGAAATCCTGTTTGTGACTTCACTTGCAACATCCCCCACCGGGGCCTAGCCTTTTCTTGGGGCCTGGAGGCAGCCGGGGCCCAGAATACCGGAGTGGCTGGCAGTTGCGGCCTAGGCACGCTAGTGTTGGTATGGAGACCGGAGGGCTGTCCTACAGCCTGGCAGGTCTCCAACAGGTGGTGTATGCAAGAAATGATATATAGGGAGAGGCTGTGGTACTGGTTCTCCCTGGGGCAACCCTTAGAGTCTGTGGTATGTGTCCCTGGTAGATGGATGGCGCTCCCTTGATGGTGATACAGCCGTAGAAGGGACCAGACGGAGGCAATGTTGTGCATAAAAGTAACTTACAGTTCTTTATTCAAACCAACGGTAACAACACACCAAACGATTCTGTACAAGTGCTGTACTGGAGTGATCTTGGTGAGGAACCTCAGGAGTTGTGTCACCAGCCTGGATGTAGGGGCAGGCTGGGATGTAGCTGTGTCCAATGCTGGAAGCTGCAGCTTTGTCCTGTTTGTCCTGTGTCACTCTGTCTGTAGTTGCTAAGGCCTAGGAGGCCTGTGGACAGACCTTGTGCTCTGAGGTGGTGCTTCTCTGTCAGAAGCTGGATTGCAAGAGATCTGCCCACTAGAAGAGGTGGGCCTGAAGAGAGCTAACTCCTCCCCTGACTAAGGGTTTAGTTAACCCCTGGTCAGGTGGTCTCCTCCTCCAATCACACTCCAGTTCACAATTAAGTGCATTGAGGCATATCATTGGATGACAACATTAACAGTCAGATCAGCTTAACCCTTGCCTATCTAGGCAGTATCTACCGCTGCTCAATTACCTCTATATGTACTGGGTAGTAAAAGGGCTTATTCGCAACTACTCCTCTGCCATGTGCATAAGCAGGGATGTTGCACTTGCAATAGAAAAATCTCTAAAATCCACCTCTTACTGGGCAAGTAAGCAAGGGCACATTTACTTACGCGGTCCCTGCGCGTTCCCCGAGGTCCGCCGGAGTTCACCTTTTTCATTGCGGTGTTTGTGAGTGCATGTCTTGCAACACAATTTGAATTTTAAATCCCGTGCTTAGTCCGAATAAGTTGGCTTGTCCGAAGGCCACGCTCCCTGATTTGTGTTGCATGAAAGTCGGTGTGATTGTGCCAAAATCCGTTAGCCTGCGACAAAAACCTCTGTTAAATGCGGCCCAAATGGAAATAGTCGGGAAACTCGGCGGAAATGCGGTCTGTGGACCCTTAGTAAATGTGCCCCACAGTGTCTCTCTCCAGGGCTTGATGAGATTTTCATGATACAACTGTATAGGCTTCCTGTTACCTGGCTGCTATATCCAATAATTAACCTCGCCCACCTTTATAAGAACTTCATATGGGCCCTGCCACTTTGCAAGGAATTTGCTTTCTACTGTGGGTAGAAGCACCAGTACCCTATCACGTGGCTGGAACTGCCTAATTCTGGCTGATCTATTATATACCCTACTTTGGGCTTCTTGGGCCTGAAGAAGATGTTCCTTAACAATTCGCATGACATCAGCTATCCTTTCTTGCATAACATGCTCAATTACGCTTTTGTATGGAGTTACCTCACTTTCCCAGGTCTCCTTAGCCACGTCAAGCAAACCACAAGGGTGTCGTCCACACAACAGTTCAAAGGGTGAAAACCCTGCTGAGGCTTAATATTTCTCTTATGGAAAATAACAGTTAGGGTATCAGGCAACCCTATCTTTCTATCAATCATGCCCATCTATCTCCACTACCTTTCCTAACATCCACTTCCACATTCTGTCATTGTGCCACTCTGTGGTCTACCATGTTGCTGCCAGCTAAAGAATTTGTCATTCTGCCACTCTCTTACCTCCTGCTTCTGCCGCCACCTCCACATTCTGCCATTGTGCCACTCTGTGGTCTACCATGTTGCTGCCAGCTAAAGAATTTGTCATTTTGCTACTCTCTGACCTCCTGCTTCTGCTCCCGCCACCTCCATACTCTGTCATTGTGCCACTCTGTGGCCTCCTATTGCTGCCGCCCCTCCCCACTCTGTCATTGTGCCACTCTGTAGCCTACCATGTTGCTGCCAGCTAAAGAACTTGTCATTGTGCCGCTCTCTGGCCTCGTGCGGCTGCCGCCACCTTCACGCTCTGTCATTGTGCCACTCTCTGCCCTCCTGCTGCTGCTGCCGCCGCCAACTCTGCTCTCTGTCATTGTGCCACTTTGTGGCCTACCATGTTGCTGCTCTCCAGAATTTGTCATTGTTCCACTCTCTGACCTCCTGCTGCAGCCACCTCCACACTCTGTCATTGTTCCACTTCGTGACCTAATATGTTGCTGCCACCTCCACACGCTGTCATTGTGCCACTCTGTGGCCTAGCATGTTGCTGCTCTCTCCAGAATTTGTCATTGTGCAGAATTTGTCTGACCTCCTGCTGCTGCTGCAGCCGCCGCCTCCGCTCCGCTGCCTACTCATGCTGCTGCCAACTGACCGGTGTCTTCCTGAAACACACTGGGGCTCATTTACTAAGTGTCCGAATCACGCAAATCCGTCGGGTATCCCGGCGATATTTCTGATTTGCGCCGAATTCCGCCGGGATTTTGTCACATGCAATCGGATTTCGTTGCAATCGCGCCTGTTGCATGCAACGGAAATCGGGGGCGTGGCTGTCAGAAAACCCAACGGATTCAGAAAAACCGCAGTATTTTTTTTTTTTTAAGTGTCGCTTAACACGCACTTACCTCCACCAAGAAATAGAAGGTGAACTCCAGCGGACCTCGGCGCGGCAGCAACACCTTAGTGAATCCTGGCCAGACCCGAATCAGCATCTGAACCAGGTAAGTAAATGTGCCCCATTGTGATTTACATAATGCTTTTTTCACCCTCCACCAATCTGTAATGTTGCCACTATGTTTGGTTTTCCCCTTCATTTCATCTGTCAGAAGGAATGAAAACCCTCAGGATTGATAGCCAAAAGCAGGAGTGGGTACAGAACACAGAGGAAATGCAAATATCCCATTTGCTGGTCATCTCTGCTTTTGATCCACTCCTGATTGTTTTTGGCTTTAACAATACTGATGGATTATTGACGGCTTGAAAGCGGGCACTGACGGATGAAAAGAAGGGAAAAATTACTGCCGACACCCTCTACACTCTATTGAGGTGTTTCTACATTTATCCGCGTTTAACAGAACAAGTTCTGTCCTAATCTATGAAATCATCTGATGTCAGTGTAAAAAGATTTTGATGTTATAGTGGGATCTTGGCCTCAGCTCAGTCCTTTCGAGCTGGCACAGACGTTACCTTATCAGGCTGCGTTCCCGCTTCACTTATTTGGTCAAGTTGGCCTCTGTAAGTGCCCATGGAATTGAAGAGTGAAGCGATTCTAAGAGTGGCGGCTGTCATGTGTGTGCCATACTAAAACACAGCATTGTTTGAATACCAAACCACGCTATGCATATTTTAGCATGGCCCAACGTTCTACAACACCCTACAGGCTCTCTGCATCCAGGAAATACCTGTTTTTTAACGTGATTCAACATGATGCAAATCAAATTTTTTCAAAAAATTCGGCGAACCTGGTCGGATCAAATTATCACAAATTCGCCCATCTCTAGTGAAAACCCTGTGGAGGCTTGAGGTACTTCTCTTATGAAAAATAATAGGTAGGGTATCAGACAATCCCAATCATGCCCATCTTTCTCCACTACCTTTCTTAACATCCCTGTTACGTCTTTGCCTGTATCGTCTTCTGTCCGCGGTATGCGGCTTAGAAGGCGTTGAGGTTGTTCAGTGTTCCTGTGTGTGAACTGGGACTGAGATTGCTGCAGGGTTGATTGTTGCACCACACCCGCTTCCCTGCAGTCTAGCAACTGTTAGCCTGCTGTGAATGACAGATCTCTCCTCCAGTCACCTTGAGGGGAGGTTCCCCAGTCACCTATATTACTTCCCAGCACAGGTTCCCCAGCGCTGGTAATACTCGTATTTTCAGCTCCCCAGTCCTTTCAGCGTTTTGTTCTTATATTGACTTCTCTGGCATTCTGACTTTGGCTTTCGTTACTTACCTCGGCTTTCGCTTTCTGATTCTGCTTATATATTGCTCTCTCCGTTGTGACCCGGTTTACCTGACTTCGCTACCTGTGTGTATTGTTTGTTTGTCGTGTTCTTTGTCTGCACTGTGGCCTAGGAAGGGATCGTCTTCGTGGTTGTCCCGTATCAATAGGATACCGGAGGCAAGTAGGCAGGTGACAGCATTGGGGGGCTCAGACTTAGGGCTCACTGTCTGGTTTGTTGCCCCTGTATCCCCGAGCCATCATTACATTATTACCAGCCATTTAAAAATCCTTAGTTTGCTACGTCTTCCGGACCCGCCAGGATGAGCTCCGTCCCGGATCTTGTGCATCGCATGGAAGGCCTAGCAGGCATTGTGGCTGATCTGGCTAACCAAGTCCATGTTCTAACTCAGTTTAGAGCAGAGACCCCTGCCACGTCTCCTGCTGCTCCGCAACCTCCACTCCCCAGTATTAACAAGGTAAAAATGTTATTTTTTACTTACTCCAGGGGGATCCCCAGGCATGGGCCCTGAAACTACCTCCAGCCGCAGAGGAGTGGTCCTCTTTGGAACGCTTTTTTCAATCCTTGGGGGCCATATACTCAGAACCCGATCATGTTGGGCTTGCGGAGTCCAGTTTGCTGTCTCTTTCGCAGGGTACCCGCTCTGCGGAGGAATACTGCATGGAATTCCGCAAACACTGCGTAACCTTGAACTGGTGTGAACCGTCCTTGAAAGCCCTCTTCAGAAAAGGCCTGTCAGAACCTGTAAAGGATGCCTGGATTGGTCATCCTGATCCAAACTCACTGGAGCAAACCATGGCCTTAGCAGTCCGCATTGATCGTCGCCTACGGGACAGACGAAAAGATAGAGTAGGTGCGAGTCACTCCTCCGGGTCACCTTTACTTTCTCCTAAAAACTCTGTCTCTCCTATATCTGAACAAGAACCTATGCAGTTGGGCACGGCGAGAGCCAAAACCCGGAAAGAGCATCGCCAGAAGAATCGTCTTTGCTTTTACTGCGGTGAATCTGGACACTTCCTGAGAGACTGCCCTACCAGACCCAGGCCACAGGCGGAAAACTTCAGCGCCTGAGTGGTAATCGGGAGTGTCTCTCAGGCGCACAGGTATCTTCCGACTCTGTATCTAAAATTTTGTTGCCAGTGTCTCTGTTTGCTAAAGATAAGTCTATATCTGGACAAGCTATGGTTGATTCTGGATCCGTTGCTAATTTTATTGACTCTGCTTTTGTTTCAGCCCTAGGGCTGGAGTTGGTTAACCAGAATCCTCCTGTCCTGGTTGTGGGGGCAGATTCTACCCCTTTAAGGGGGGGTAGAGTTTGTTTCAGAACTCCACAGATAACCATGCAGGTTGGTGCTATCCACACCGAACGGGTAGTGTTTTTTGTTTTAAAAAACTTGTCCGCTGATGTCATTTTGGGGTTTCCATGGTTATCTGTACACAATCCTGTATTTAATTGGACCACTGGAGAACTGGTTAAATGGGATCCGCTGTGTTCCTCCCATTGTAATACGCTGTTCCTCTCTAAATGTCAGTCAGAGGAAGAAACTCTGCCTGAATTTATCTCTGATTTCTCTGATGTTTTTGATAAAAAGACTGCCGAGTCCCTGCCTCCACATAGGCCTTATGACTGTGGGATCGATCTAATTCCCGGGTCTAAATATCCCAAGGGAAGGATTTTTAATTTGTCTTCCCCAGAACGAGAGGCTATGCGAGAGTATATACAAGAGAGCCTTCAAAAGGGTCATATACGATCCTCGAATTCCCCTATGGGGGCTGGTTTTTTCTTTGTTGGGAAAAAAGATGGTGGACTTAGACCCTGTATTGATTACCGTGAACTGAATAACATCACTGTCAAAAACCAATACCCACTTCCTCTTATCCCTGATTTGCTTAACCAGGTGGTGGGTGCCCGCTGGTTCTCCAAAATTGACCTCCGTGGGGCCTACAACCTGATTCGCATCAAAAAGGGGGACGAGTGGAAAACTGCTTTTAATACCCCCGAAGGACACTTTGAATATTGTGTGATGCCCTTCGGGTTGTGTAATGCACCAGCAGTATTTCAAGAATTTGTGAATGATATTTTTCGTGATATCCTGGGTCAATATGTGGTAGTCTATCTGGATGATATTCTGATTTTTTCCCCTGACTGGTCAACCCATATCCGACAGATCAGGGATGTTCTCTCTAGATTATGTAAGAATTCCTTATGTGCTAAGTTGTCTAAATGTCTGTTTGGGGTCCAAAAGATTACTTTTTTGGGTTATATCATCACCCCTAAATCTTTTTGTATGGATCCACTCAAGGTCACGGCTATCGAGAAATGGGAACATCCCAACACTCTTAAAGCCCTTCAGCGGTTTTTAGGGTTTGCCAACTATTACCGCAAATTTATTAAGAATTTTTCTGTTGTGGCTAAGCCGTTGACGGATCTCACTAAAAAGGGTGCTGATCTGACCAATTGGACTCCAGAGGCGGAGCAAGCATTTGCACAGCTTAAAAGATGTTTTGTAACCGCGCCAGTTTTGACTCAACCTGATTTGAATCGCCCTTTTGTAGTTGAAGTTGATGCCTCCGAAGTAGGGGTGGGAGCAGTGTTATCTCAGGGATCAAAGTCTCTCACTAACCTAAAACCTGTAGCTTTCTTCTCCAGGAAGTTCTCCTCTGACGAACATAATTATGATGTGGGTAACAGAGAGCTTTTGGCCATAAAAT
Organism: Engystomops pustulosus; assembly: GCF_040894005.1. Classification (NCBI taxonomy): domain Eukaryota; kingdom Metazoa; phylum Chordata; class Amphibia; order Anura; family Leptodactylidae; genus Engystomops; species Engystomops pustulosus. The sequence continues at coordinate 46,946,165 of NC_092421.1, forward strand.
GGGCATTCGAGGAATGGAGACACTTCCTAGAAGGAGCTAAACATCCCATAACTGTGATTACTGACCATAAGAAGCTGTTATACTTAGACAATGCTAAACAACTGTCCCCCAGACAAGTTCGCTGGGCACTCTTCTTTACTCGTTTTAATTTTGTTGTTACTTACCGTCCAGGCACTAAGAATATCAAAGCAGATGCTCTATCACGTAGCTTTGGTAACAACAATACCCCAGAGGTTGTCCCAGATAAGATTCTATCGCCTGGTATTGTGCTATCTGCTATTGACCATGACCTCGCCACCGCTATCTCGAACTCTCAAGATCTTGCGCCTAGTAATCTTCCTATGGGTAAATTGTTTGTGCCACATAATCTTCGGCTCCGGGTCTTGGAGGAGATCCATTGTTCTGTGCTCGCCGGACATCCTGGTATTGCCGGCACTAAGTATCTCTTAGAAAGGTTGTACTGGTGGCCCTCGTGGTCACGTGACGTTCAGGAGTTCGTAGCAGCATGTGATATATGTGCCAGGTCTGAGGTGCCCAGAAGAGTACCAGAGGGACTTCTCCAACCTCTCCCTCTGCCTAAAAAACCCTGGACTCATATCTCCATGGACTTTATAACTGACTTACCTGTCTCTCAAGGGAAAACTGTCATTTGGGTGGTTTGTGACCGATTCTCGAAAATGTGTCATTTAGTACCCCTCAGGAAATTACCCAGTGCTAAATTATTGGCCTCATTGTTCATAAACAATATTTTGCGTCTTCATGGTATACCAGAAAATATTGTCTCTGATCGGGGGGTACAGTTTGTCTCTAAATTCTGGAGAGAATTTTGTGGTCAATTGGGAATCTCTCTTTCGTTTTCTTCCGCTTTCCATCCTGAGACTAATGGGCAGACAGAGAGACTCAACCAATCGCTTGAACAGTTTTTAAGATGCTTTATTTCCGATAACCAGGAGAAATGGAGATCCTTCCTCCCGCTCGCCGAATTTGCCTTAAACAACAGGGTTAGTACCTCATCTAAAATGTCGCCGTTCTTTTGTAATTACGGGTTCAACCCAAAGTTTTCGTCCTGCCAAGACATTGAGTCTGTTAACCCTTCCGCTGAAGCAACGTTCCAAAGGCTGAGCTCAGTCTGGGCACGGGTTCTGTCGAACCTGGTGAAAGCCCAAGATACCCAACGGCGTCAGGCTAATAAAAAACGATCTCCCGGTCCTGAATATAATGTGAGGGAACGAGTGTGGCTATCTACAAGAAATTTGCGTCTCAGAGTGCCATCTGGGAAATTTGCTCCTCGATTTATTGGGCCATACACGATTAACGAAATTATTAATCCCGTCTCTTTTAGGTTACAATTACCTAGCTCTCTTCGCATTCATAATGTTTTTCACAAATCTCTTCTGAAAAAATATATCCCTCCCGTGTTACCCGTGACTAAACCACCAGCTCCTGTGGTGGTCCAAGGTGAACTAGAGTTTGAGGTAGAAAAGATTTTGGATTCCCGCAGGGTACAAAACTCTGTCCAATATCTGGTCCATTGGAAGGGTTATGGCCCGGAACATCGTACCTGGGTCTCTAGTAAAGATCTCCATGCTCCACGTCTCCTCAACATATACCACCGCCAAAATCCTTCTAAACCAGGTGGGAATAGTGAGGGTCCAGTGGCCCCTCATAAAAGGGGGGGTACTGTTACGTCTTTGCCTGTATCGTCTTCTGTCCGCGGTATGCGGCTTAGAAGGCGTTGAGGTTGTTCAGTGTTCCTGTGTGTGAACTGGGACTGAGATTGCTGCAGGGTTGATTGTTGCACCACACCCGCTTCCCTGCAGTCTAGCAACTGTTAGCCTGCTGTGAATGACAGATCTCTCCTCCAGTCACCTTGAGGGGAGGTTCCCCAGTCACCTATATTACTTCCCAGCACAGGTTCCCCAGCGCTGGTAATACTCGTATTTTCAGCTCCCCAGTCCTTTCAGCGTTTTGTTCTTATATTGACTTCTCTGGCATTCTGACTTTGGCTTTCGTTACTTACCTCGGCTTTCGCTTTCTGATTCTGCTTATATATTGCTCTCTCCGTTGTGACCCGGTTTACCTGACTTCGCTACCTGTGTGTATTGTTTGTTTGTCGTGTTCTTTGTCTGCACTGTGGCCTAGGAAGGGATCGTCTTCGTGGTTGTCCCGTATCAATAGGATACCGGAGGCAAGTAGGCAGGTGACAGCATTGGGGGGCTCAGACTTAGGGCTCACTGTCTGGTTTGTTGCCCCTGTATCCCCGAGCCATCATTACAATCCCCTTCAGTGTTTTATTAAATCGTTCTACTAGCCCATCAGTCTGAGGATTGTATACTGCAGTGCTTTGGTATGCATGTTGTTTTTTTTGACGTGTGGTACTTTATCTGGCCTACATCATCTTTGTAAAATACTATTACTGATCTCCCATCCTCTTTCGGTAATAAAGACCATGGCTATGTGAGTCCACGGGCAAATGGGTATCGGCAATGGCAGGAGCAGACCTGCAGGCTTTAGACATGCTGAGGAACTCACAAAATTTAGAACGTCCTTGACCAGATCTTGCACCATTAATAGCAAGATATAATAGCAACAGATCTATGCCCTCATGTGGCTGGACACCCTGGGATGCAATGTCCCCAAGTCAGTTTCCTCTTCGGAAGAGCTGGTCGGACATAAGTCTTGCCAGGAGGAAGCTGCCACAGGTCCACAGGAGTAGCAAAAACTAGTTGTTTCGGGGTAACGATATGACGAGAAGCCGGTTCTTCCCCCACAACATCAGCCGCACGTGGAACTGGGGGGACTCAAGGTCCGTAGAGAACATAAAAGATATCGTCGAGATAGACCACTACACAGGCATATAGCAAGTCTCTGAAAATGTTGTTGATGAACTCCTGAAAAACAGCTGTTCAAACGGCATGACCAGGTACTCGAAGTACCCATCACGAGTATTGAAGGCGGTCTTCCATGCATCGCTTTTGCGGATCCAACTGAGGCTATGCGCCACATGGAGGTATAGTTTGGTGAAGACCTTGGCTCCATGTTAGCGGTCAAAAATTTCCATGATCAACGGCAATAGCGTTTCTTCATGGTTTAGGCCACGATAATCTATGCATGGACAAAGTGACCCATCCTTTTTGGCCACAGAGAAGAACCCTGCACCAGCCGGAGAAGAGGGACCCCCTCTTTAGGTTCTTTTTCACGTAGGCCAACATTGCAGCGGTTTCGGGCACAGACAGTGGGTACACCCAACCCCGTAGAGATGTGCCTGGCAGCAGGTCAATCGGGCAATCATAGGGTTGGTGCAGTAGCAAAGTCTCTGCTTGTTTCTATGAAAAAACACCCATCAGAGGCTTGGAGGACTTCGGAATTAAGGCGGTGGAGACGGGACAAGGTAGTTCCAGACAACATGAGTAGCATTCTGGTCCCCAGCGAAGAACTTCACCTGTCTGCCATCGAGCACCGGTGCGTGGCGCTGCAACCACGGAAGACCCAGGAGAAATGAAGACGTGCACTGGGTTAACACGTAAAAGGAAAGTCTCTCCTTGTGCAAGACCCCCACTTGCAGGCATTAGGGGTTCAGTGCGGTCGGTACAGGATCGGGTCTTGGAGAATCTGCCCACTGACTGATGAAATGACCTGCGGCTTCTTGAGATGGACCACAGGAAGACACTACTGAAAGGCCAGGGCGGCATCCACAAAGTTCCCTGCCAAACTGGATTCCAGGAAGGCAGAGACTTGAAACTGATTACCCATCCTGGAGCTGAGTATGTTCAGACGTGGAGAAGCTTTGTTCTCACCTAGGAACGCTTATCCCAAGAACCCTAGGTCCGTGCTTTTCCCGGGCGCTGAGGACGGATTCGACAGGACTGAAGGAAGTGTTCCAGGCTGGCACAATTGAGGCAGAGATTCTACTGACTTCGCCTGAAACGTCAGGAGCCGAGCTCTGTCCATCTGCGTTTGTTCCTCTGCAGTGGTCACGGCAGGTGGCTAAAGCAGTCTTTGGAATGCTGGAGCCAGGCAAGGCAAACACCGGACCCAGACTTGCACTTGCTCGAGATGTTGTCCCTCCATAAACCGAATATCAATCCGTGTGGCCAGCGAGATTGCAGATCAAGTGCAGAAAGAGCATCTTTAACTTGTCCTGAAAGTCCCTTTTCAAAAGATTCAATCAGGGCTGCATCATTCCAGGCTAGCTTAGAGGCGAGAGTAGGGAAGTAGGGGAGTAGGGTTCCTCAAAGACCAATCGAAACTCATCAAAGAAGGAGATGTCAGCTCTAAACTGGTCATCTCTGTCCCAGAGGGGAGAAGCCAATGCCTTCCCGGAGCAGAGACTGATGATGAATGCCACCTTAGACCATTCTATGTTGGCATAAACTCATTGTGCAGGAACACTGGGTAATGAAGCCCCTGCAAAACTTGGGGTCCCCATCATATTTAAACAGCTTGGATAGTCTCAGCCTAGGTTCCGTGGTAGGTAGGCTAACCAGAATAGCAGGAGGAGCCACAGGAGCTTGACGCTGTTGCTGAGTTGCCATCAATTGCTGCAACATGGCGGTAACTTGAGCAAGCTGTTCATCATGCAAAGCAATTTGCAGGGACCGCTGGCAGACGACAGGGGCAAGATTGGCCAGTTCAGGTTGCGGAACCTTGGCGGGATCCATGGCCGGATCGTACTTTAAGGCTTCTGGGGTAGCGAAGCCATTGAACCACCGTGGACGATGACATAAGCTGACACCTGGGACCGGAATCTAATTGGTACCCTGTTTTCACCAGAGCCCACCGCAAAGGTGGTTGGCCTTGCTGCGGCGTGGCACCACCAGGTCTTTCCACAGGTTTGACGTTGTCCCCTGTGGCAGCCGAGGTGAGACACAGTGACGTTGAGCAGAATTGTAGTCGAGGACAGGAAGGAGGTCAGGACAGGATCAGATTCAGGGACATAGCAATAGGTCAAGGCTGGCAACAAAGGAGCGTAGTCAGGAACGGAACCAAGGTCACAACGGGAAATCACAATAACAGCGCAGGGCATGAGACAAAGCTTTCTCAAGGACACAAGGCACAAAGATCCGGCAGGGAGAGGCAGATTTATATAGAATTCAGAGAAATGGCCAGCGCCAATTAACGGTGCACTGGCTCTTTAAATTTTCCTGCCGCTGGTTTGCTGCGCGCCCTGGGAGACGGGAACACGCATGCATGGCCCGAAGATCGGGAGCCGGGTCTGGTTAGAAGCGCATGCGCCATGCCAGCGAGTTCAGAGGGCCACGGATGAGCTTTCGACCCGAGATATGGGTCATGGGAGCACCCATGACAGTTAGTAAACTTCCGGAGTCCAGTAGCCCGGTTATTGTAACACCATTGATTGTTATCTGGCAGATCTGAGGAACCTTGCCAGATTGAGGTTTGGCACTGCACACAGGATGAGCAGGCGATGAACAGCGGCGACCAAAGTCTGTGGACATAGGGCAGTGCGCTGCTATATGACAAGGGACATGACACCTTCAGCAAAGCCTGTGACCCCTCCAGGTTTTGGGTACGCTACTCTGGAGAGGGTTTAGGTCCCTTCTTTTGGGGGGGGGGGGGGTATCTGAGCCACACTGGGAACAAATGGGAACACATCTTCCGCCAACCAGTCTGTCAAAGGAGCTTTCCACTGCCAGATACCTTTCTACAAGGCCCACCAGATCATATATCATTTATAATGTTAATTTATTATGATAAATTAGCATTAGTTAAATTAATATTTAATATTATTTATAATGTATTATATATATATATATATATATATATATATATATATATATATATATATATATATATATATAATTATGGGCCACATTTTGTGCACCTAAGTGTAGTAGTTGCGCCTAAATTCTGGCGCACTGTTTTGCCAGAATTATTACAAGCTACAACCATCTGTGATAAGTATATTTTCTGCCTCTTATTAATCACTTTACTTTAACACAGTTTAGGCGCAATTTTGGCGCAGTTTAGGCGCAATGTTAGATTCGGGCACTTACATGTCATCCTGCTACAAGCTCCTCTCTGCTTCTCCCACAGCCCAGAATGAAGATAACACTCACAGCAGCACTCAGGTGTGTGACACCCAGCACCCAGTGACCTCCTCAGCAGGGGCTTCTCCTGGAGGGGATCCCCCAGTGCTGGTCTCCTGCTGCACCCCTGTAAGATACTGTGCAGAATTACATGGGGGACACTTGTCTGTAGTTTCTGCAAAATTCTGCAAACTTCTGCAAACATTCTGCAAACTTCTGAGCTCTTTTGCTCTGAGCTCAGGAGTTTGCAGAATATTTTGTAAATAGAAGGTGTTGAACTGTAAATAGAGTCTGCAGCTCCTGTCTGCAGTGTATCTAATGTATCTATTATCTGTTCTAGTGTCTGGCTGAGCTCTGCTGCTAGAAATGAGGTGTTCTGCAAAGGGGCTCAGTGCTTTCTTCTCAGTTAACGCCACCTTCGGGCTGGAGTGTTTTTGCACCCGTTTTTGCGCTTAAATGAAAACGTTGCAAGTGATGAATATCATTAGGTGCAGCAAAACATCTGGATTGGTAAGATAGATGAGTGAAAGCTGGTTATTTTTGTTGCGCGGCGTTTGTTTGGCGTTTAATCGCAAAAATGGCGCAAAAAAACGGTGCGCATGAATGAAAAGGCGCAAAAACAACAGAAAAAACGAGTGATACATGTGGCCCTATATATATAATATATATCATTTATTATGATAAATTAGCATTAGTTAAATTAATATTTAATATAGAAAGGATAGATGAACGCAAGTAATGGGACACTGAATGTAAGTATGCGTCTAGATTTAATTTGATAAGAATATGTGAAATACAGCATCAATTTACGAGGAGTATGTTACTACATGCATGAAACAGTAAAAGTCCATAAGTAACCCAAAACTCCAAATGAAAGCATGTTTTAGCTTTTACAATTCACAGACAGTAAGACGTTGTTGGTTACAAGCTTTATCATTCCACTGCCCATCAGTGTACATTTCAACACAACCCTCAGTTCCTCTTCCGCTTGGTTCTCCTTTTCTCCAATGAGTGTAAACTGCTGGGACTCCATTCAAGTAGTTGAACTTGCCGGGTATTGGGCCTTCTCTCATTCCAAGGTATACATATCTGTTGTATTTCTTTGCAAATTCCAGTACAGCGCTATTCTCTGCTTCATTCATGGGGGTAGCAATCCGTCCACCAACATAATTGCATGTAGAATTAGATGCTGCAAAGTCTACTTCTTTTCCACTGCTGGCAATCATTTTATCACCAACCACTTGGATCATTCCATCCAGTTTGAGAACTAAAAAATTGGACATAAATATAAGTTGTCATCAATTGGAAGATGTTCAATAGGTCCTGAGAACTGGTAAATGAATGTGCCAAATAGTACTCATGTGAGGAGGAGTTTTCTTGCAGTCAAAATATCTGCTGCTTCACAATACAACAATTATAAGAGTTACCGTATTTTTCGGACTATAAGACGCACTAAAAATCCTTTGATTTTCTCTGAAATCAAAGGTGCGCCTTATAGTCCAGTGCGCCTTATATATGAACTCTACTTTCAGACAACAGCTTCATTGAACTCTGCACAGGTCTGCCACCTGCTGGTCATTCAACCTTATAATCAGGTGCACCTTATACTCCGGTGCCCCTTATATAAGAACCTAGACGTTTTAGCAGGCATTTATTGATGTTGCGCCTTATAGTCCGAAAAATACTGTACATGAACAGGGTAAAGAGTGTTATTATTGTGGAGAATGTGAGTTTGAATCTTTGTAAACATTTATACAGTTATTTTTTTAGTAAAAAAATGGGAGGTGTCATACATTAGCATAAATGTATTCCAAATTATTCTTGAAGAATTTTTGGCCTCGTGGACATGTGTGCTTTGACCTTGAGTTAGCTACACAAATGCTAATTCACAGCCCCTTTGCCATATTTTGGGCTTGTTCACAGTATGTTAACCCCTTAAGGACGCAGGGTATTTTTGCTAATTTCTCGCTCTCCATCTTCAAAAATCCATAACTTTTTCATTTTTCCGTGTACAGAGCTGTCTGAGGGCTTATTTTGTGCGTAACAAATTTTACTTTCCCATGATGTTATTTATTATTCCATGCCATGTAGTGGGAAGCCGCAAAAAAATTCCAAATGTGGAAAAATTGAAAAAAACTGCATGTGCGTCATGTTCTTGTGGGCTCAGTTTTTACGACTTTCACTCTGTGCTCCAAATAACACCTCTACTTTATTCTTTGGTTCGGTACGATCGCGGTGATACCAAATTTATACAGGTTTTATTGCGTTTTAATACATTTTCAAAAATTAAACGAATGTGTACAAAAAAGAAAAAAAAATTTTTGCCATCTTCTGACGCGAATAACTTTTTCATACTTTGGCGCATGGAGATGTGTGAGGTGTCATTTTTTGCGAAATGAGCCAATGTTCTCATTGCTACCGTTTTGAGGACTGTGCAACATTTTGATCATTTTTAATTACATTTTTTATGTCATCTAAAAAGGTGTAAAAGTCGCGTTTTGGACATTTGGGCGCCATTTGCCGTTCCGGAGGTCACCGCCATCAATAACCGTTTTTATATTTTGATAGAACGGGCATTTTGGGACGCGGCGATACCTAATGTGTCTGTGATTTTTACTATTTATTATATTTTATATCAGTTCTAGGGAAAGGGGGGTGATTTGAACTTTTAATATTTTATTATTTTTTTACATTTTTTAAACTTTTTTTTTTCTTTTTTTTCCCACTATTTCTTAGACCCTCTAGGGTACATTAACCCTAGATGGTCTGATCGCTCCTGCCATATACTGCAATACTGCTGTATCGCAGTATATGGCATTTCTGCTCACTATACATTACAATGAGCCACAGGCTCATTGTAATGCATATGCAGAAGCCATGTATCCTCGGGTCAAACGAAGACCCGAGGCTACCATGGCAACCGATCGCCGCCCCCCGATGACGTTCGGGGGAGCGGCGATCGGAGGTAAGATGGCGGCGCCCACGCGCCGCCACATTTAAAGTGCCGCCGGCGACTTTGCCGGCGGCAAAGAAAAGGTTAACGCCCGCGAACGGTGCAAGCACCGACCGCGGGTGATAGCGATGGGTCTTTGCTGCGATATGCAGCAAAGCCCATCTCTGTATGAAGAAGGCTCAGCCCGTGAGCCTTCTTCATACAACCTTCACAGCTCCGTGGCGGATATATCCGTCACGGAGCGTGAAGGGGTTAAGGAACCGTGCATGTATGGGTCCTACTCTTGCCCATATTTGCGACTTGCGACTTTGCTATATACATTGGCAGTGTTAGCGGTTGTATGCATGAGGCTTTATTCTGAAAATAGACGTCAAATGGACGTAAAAAAAATAAAATGTGTTTGGATGCAACTGCTCGATAGTGAATGTATCACCAGATCTGAATGTAAAGCTTAGATATCTAATAAATCAAAAGCTTTATTTGAGCACTGGTAAAACAAAATTATATTGCAAATAAAATGGCTACTGTAAGTTAAGTTGAGAACAAAATTTGCTATCATAGGCAGAAACACATGGCATATTTAATCTCAGCATTGTTTACCATTTTGACATGTTTTAATCTCTGCACTATGCTCTTTGTAGCAACTTTATTCCCCACAACAATAGTGGCTATGCGCCAACCCTACTGCTTCATCATGATCTATGATGCTGTAATATTTTCACAAATCATGGTTTTACTGTCCTGTAGATCTGTGTTTGTTTTGGAGCTCACCAAAGAATCCCCTGAATCAAAGTATTAAACCTACTGTAAAGGAAACCACAGATGACCCAGAAAAAAGACCACCACATGTAACATATAATACAGACCAAAGTTACATCTGCATTACTATAGAATATGAAATTATCAGCACAATAAAGCTTTCTTGTTTGACAATCACTTGCCTGCTTCTAGTCTGTTCATACGACGTTCAAGATCTTGCAATGAAACCGGTCTGTTGACTGCAAAGGTAAAAACAAAGCATTAACAATAAGCATTATAGACAAATGTTGCTTAACTCCTTAAAGAAGGAGGAGCCTTTTTGTAGCTTAAAGGACACCTGTCATCAGGTCTGTATCACTTGTCCTGTCACTACTACCTGTTGGAGCAGCTCTCAATGATCCCATCCCAGCCTTTATCTATTTATTTCATACATTATTCATTGTAAAATCATCTATTTTTATCATGTAAATGAGGCTGGTCACATGGTCAGAGGCAGGGATGTCACCCCTGTTACCCTTCCCCTCCCCCTGCTCATGTCTGTGTGTAATGTATAGTAAAGCATTGCTAGTGTGAGTGCTGCATCTGCTGACATGCTGCATCCTAATATACAGGTGAGAGACACAGACATCAGCTACACATGAATCTGACATATTCTGCTGTAACATGGCTGCCTGGAGCTGCTGTATCTCTCCTAAACACACACACATGCACACACAGGCTGCAGGGGGTGTGGCCACCAGCACCAGGAAGCACATCATTATACAGCCTCACATCATTATACAGGCTGTCAGTCATGCACTGGGGGTGTGGCTGTGCCTCCCACTCATGAATAAGGTGGACAGCTTGAATATGCTAATGCTTCATTGGACATTTCACAGGTCATTTGCATACAGCTTTAGTACCTCATTGCTTAGGTTTACAGGCATGTAGAGGGACAATGAAGGGATAGAGGCAATGCTCTCTAATGGCAGTTTATGAAAATATATTTAGTTTAGGGGGGTTATTTTGCATGACAGGTTCTCTTTAAGGCTCATTTTTGCATTGCCATCTACCAAGTGACATAACATTTAAAATTTTTTTGGCTACGGAGCTGGTTGATGTTTTTTTTTTTTGCGGGAGATGTTGTACTTTGCACCAGTATCATTCTGGAGTATATATGTTTTTTGAATACTTTTTATTTCATTTTTTTTATACTCATATATTCATTATATTCATTTTATTTATATTTCTCTTTATATGTTATGGGTTTATGGGCACTGTCTCCGGGCATCTCTGGGGTCCCGTACTATTCTTTACGGTGAAACTGCGAATGGCTCATTAAATAAGTTAAGGTTGGACCCCAGAGATGCCATAGCAACGATTCGCGCCCCCCAAAGCCATTCAGGGGGGCCGATTGTGGGGGAAAGACTCCTCCAAAGGCTTGTTAGATGCTGTGGTCACGCTGACCGCAGCATATAACGGGTTAAGCACCCGGGTGTTACACTGGGGTGCCGGCTATATGTTACAGCCGGCACCCCATGTTTTCCAATGCCGGTTCGGCTCAGATCTTCAGCTGAACCGGCATCGGCTCAGCGTCCGATATATCGGACACTGAGCGCTAAGTCACCGCACTCAGTGTTCAATATATTGGACGCTGAGCGTTAACAGGTTAAAGGGGTATTCCCTCAAAGACGAGTTTCTTACATGTACTAAGGATAACAAAATACTTCAGTCTCTAATTCACTCTAATTAATGCAGCATTTCACAGATATGTCTTTATCAGTCCTGCTGTACAGAATTTCAGTTTCCCCTAGACACGACCCAGTAACTTCTGACTTAGGGTTGGGTGGCCGCCATCTTGGATGAGATTGTGCAAATGAGATTTCTGTCTGTCTCTGCTGTGTGGCTGTAGCCAAGCCCCCTGCACGTAGTTCAGAGACACTTACTGATTCACATGGTGAGCAGAGAGAGAGGCTGCAAACTACAAGGAGATAAATGATCAGGGGGAAGCTGGAGCCAGGCACATATCTGTGAGATGTAGAAGTGTATTGGTCTGTCAGCCTATATGTAATCATCTCATGCATATCTGATCTGTCTCATCTATGTGTCAGTGTGTTAGTACAATATCAGAAGCCAGATGAAAGTGCATATACACCTTGTATCCTGATAATTGTGTCCCCCCCCCCCCACAAAACTAGATGGATAATACAGTAATGTGTGTGCTCAGAGAGGCCCCGCCCACACCCTGAAATCTTACACTGAGCAGCCGAGGGAGTGATAGGAGCTAAAACAGCAATAACACTGAGTAAAATAGGGTTAAAATTATCTTATTGTGTTAACATCACTAGGGGATTGAAATGTGAGAAATGTGAATTTCCTTTCGTGGAAAAACCCCTTTAAGCTCTCACATCACATAATATCAAATCCTAATTTTGTTTGTTGTCATTAGAAAATTTTGACAAGAAACGTGCTGACTTAGCTATACTTCTATAATGCAGGTAACTTTATAACATTTCCCATCATGCAAATTAATAAGACATGCAAAATCTATACCAATACAAGAATTATAAATCATATGAACTACATCTGACATCTGGAACCTCCTGCCATACCTAAAACAGGAAGCGAGGAGTATAAGATAATGCCAGAAGGGTAGATATTCTTGGAAAGTCACATGTTATTGAACCTAAACTTTCCTGCAAATAGTTAAAAATACAGACCTAATTTTAAATCTATACTTAAAGGGAACCTGTCACCAGAAGACCCCTTTTTTGCAACCCTCCTGTCCTCATAGAGCATTGCACATACACTGCCAAACATTTTTTGTATGAAAAATCAGTATTACAGAACAAAAGAGATCTTATATATTACTTTTCAATTACATGTACTGTGTAACTAGTCTAGTCGCCCTCTGGGCGGAGCTGAAGAGGAGTAGTTTCCCATTTAATTTAATGTACTTAACATACCTTTTACTGCAATTCTCTTCAGAATCCCTTGTGGTGCCTTTGGTATCTTTGCATCAGTTTTAGGAAGTGGAGTGGGTTTTGTAATACTGGGAATTTCTGGAAGCTTTGCCAGGTTTAGTGGATCAGGCAGAGAGGCCACAATACTCACCACTACTGTGAGCAAGATTGATCCTTGATGGAACATCTTTGTAAACTGATGAAAGCTTTTATATTGGAGTTCACTTATTTAGATCATAAAGAAGTTAGAAAATGTAGTATACTAGTACAGCAAATATTATTTAAACATAGTTTTTCATTAGTCCTTCACATTAGAACTAACATTAACTTGAACATTAATAACTTTAAGTGTTGGCATTGTGTTAATTGGGCCCATCCTAGACAATGATTGAGGAACCTCTCTTTATAGGCTCAGTTTTGATTTTATGTTGTTGATGGTATAATTTTACATGGCTATGTTATTTGACAATTATCCGATTACAATTATCCGATTACATATCTAAAGGCTTAAGATGGGCATCTTCAAAAGGGCTTGCCTGCTAATGGGTTTTTGGGGCCCATTATTGTGCGAAAACCTGTAAGGTCTCATAGAAAAAGCAAAATATAGTATAAAATATTGTTTGGGGCATAAGAACCTGAATGACCTAAAAGTTATAGTGATACATTGTGTGTATGAGAGGATGAGAAAAGTTTATATTATGTAATTTTTAAAAAATAAAATACATGTATTCTCAATGAACATAGCACTCATATAAAACAAAATAGACTCATAAATAGCAATAAATATATATATATATATATAAATTTATATTGAAATTTTGATGTAGTACATACCTCTAGGCACTAGACACTGGAATTATGGACACTGATTGAATTGTCTTTTATACATTTCTTTAACACTTGATATATGTGTCAATAGTCAAGACAAACCTTCCTTTACATAAATGCCCCTTTTGTTTACCCCTGATAGTGAATTATCTAATGGATTTACACAGTCTGGTGAATGATGCATTAAGAGGTATTTCACTTACCAAATTGATTTTCAAGTATCTACAATAACTAACCAGGGGTCTTAGTAAAGCATTATGTGATTAATTGGACCAATTTGTGATGTAATGATTACCTCAACATACTTTAGATAAGAACTTCAAATGTGTGTACATGCAATAGGTTTTAAGGAAATATAAAACTTTTTGTAAAGGACCTCCTTCTGTAGAGTTACAAAAATTATATTGTGTAAAGTCAGTTTTTACTGTTCTCTATCTTGATTTTTACCCTGCCTTTTGAATTACAATTAAAAACAACACCTATAGGCCTAACAGTATATGATAATTTGAGTAATAAAGTATGCAAACACTATGACAAAATAGTTTAAAGGAAACCAACCACTTCCGATGGTGGGTATAAGCAGCAAACTCCGTGCACCAGCTCAGGTGAGCTGGTGCCGCCCCTTCTTTTTCGTTATGTTTTCAAACCGATATAAAGCGTTCAAACGCTTTATTAATCTTTATATACAAGTACCTTCTGGCACCGTGGTCCGCGCTCGACGCACCATGCGCACGACCACTTCCTATTCAGGCGCACGAAGTGGTCGCGTGCATGCTGCGCGGACCACTGTGCGGTGCAGCCACTTCGTATATAAAGATTAATAAAGCATTTAAACGCTTTATATTGGTTTAAAAACATAACAAAAATAAGCGCCGGCACGGCATTTGCTGCTTATACCCACCATCGTGGTGGGTTTCATTTAAACAGGTAAACTTTATAATGTAGTGCCAAAATCTGAAGTTATTGAGCTAAGGCATGCTTAGGCATTTAGTAGTATTATTTTTAGAATACTTAAACTGCTGCTGGTCAACTAGTGTAAATGTTTGCTATCAATTAACCAAATATCTTTTAGGATTTTCTCTTCTGGTCTTTCTGATGTCTCTTCTTCAAAGCAGATGTTTTATTCCAGAATCATTATTAAATGTATTTTTTCTCAACCACTTTTCCCACTAAAATTGTAGTTGAACGTTTTCATTGTATCCAGAACAACCATAAAGGTCAACCATCCCTCATACTGACATTTGTCTTTCAATGCATCTCATATTGTTTGATTATTCTTTTCAGGTGCTTTCTTTGTGGAGCTTCGTTGTGGTGCTTTGTGAATTAATTATTGAAAATATCAGCAATTATCTAAGGAAATATACTAAGGTGCTATTGATATGAAATTCTCTGTAGCAGCCCATGCAATCCACACTGGAAAAGAAACCGAACTTTAGATGTGCATACTAGAGATGAGCAACCATACTCGTCCGAGCTTGATGCTCGTTCGAGCATTAGCATACTCGCAACTGCTCGGTGCTCTGACGAGTATTTCACCCGCTCGAAAAAATGTCATCTCTCTGCATTTAGATTTTTGGCGGCCAGAAACAGAGCCAATCACAAGCCAGGAGACTCTGCAGTACACCCAGCATCACGTGGTACACTTACATGTCGATAGTAGTGGTTGGCTGGCCTGATCAGGTGACCCTGGAATAGACTAGCCCCTGCTTGCACTGCTCAGATCATTCTCTGTCTGGATGCCGTTAAGGAGAGAGCTGCTTCTGGTCAGGGATAGCGTTAGGGTGTTCTAATAGATTACTGTTAGGCAGGAGGGATTCTCCAAGAACCTTAATGTTAGGCAGGAGTGATTCTCCAAGAATTCAACAGCCCTTGTTAGGGCTACATTAACGTTTTTCAAAAGTTAAAGTGACACACTCAGTCACAGCACAAAATCATTTTGTGTGCTGTCAGTGTAGGTTAGAAACTAGCCATAGCAATCATCTTCTGTGGTTGCGGTCTGATTTCTTCTGCACGTTTTTGTTCTATAAAAAAAAAAAAAACACACACACAAAAAAAAAAATTACAGTTTATATTTCTGTTTTGTCTATATAATACACTTTAATTTTGAAAATGTTAAAACCGAGGACTAGGGGTAGAGGACGAGGACGAGGGCGTGGGCATCCGATTACTGCAGAGATCAGAGGCCGTGGTCCTGGCCGGGGTGAGACACCACCTTCTGATGAGAGAGCAGGGGAATGCCGCAGAGTTACACTCCCTAGCTTCATGTCTCAAGTTACTAAGACTCGTGGTAGAGCACTGTTAAGGCCAGAACAGTGCAAACAGGTGATGTCGTGGATTGCGGACAATGCATCAACTAATTTGTCCACCAGTCAGTCTTCCACCCAGTCCACCCATGTTACCCAAGTGAGCACTCCTCCAGCTCCTCCACCTCAACCTTCTTCCCCCCAGTCTGTCCCCTCCCAGGAAAATTTGGCATTTGAAACGACATACTCTGAGGAACTGTTATCTGGACCCTTTCCAGAGTCACAAACCACTTGACAGTTTGCTGCTGAGCTCTTTCCCGATGCCCAGGTTTTCCACAGGTCGCAGTCTGTGGGTCATGATGACATTATTGACGTAGTGGAAGAAGTGTGTAAAGAGGTGTCGGACGATGAGGAGACACGGTTGTCAGACAGTGGTGAAGTTGTTGTCAGGGCAGGAAGTCCGAGGGGGGAGCAGACTGATGGATCGGAGGATGATGAGGTGACAGACCCAAGCTGGGTTGATAGACCGGGCGAAGACAGTGCTTGTGAGACGGAGACGAGTCCTATATGAGAACAGGTTGGAAGAGGCAATAGTGAGGCCAGACAGAGAGGCACGGCCAGAGCTGGTGCATCATCGCCAAATGTTTCACGTAGTGAAGCTCCCGTGGCAAGGGCTATATTTTCTGAATTCTGGAGGTTCTTTAAAGAAACAGCGGATGACCGATGGACTGTGGTGTGCAACCTGTGCCACACCAGGATCAGCAGGGGTGCCACCACTACTAGCTTAACCAAAACCAGTATGTACAGGCATATGAATGCTAAGCACCCCACTCAATGGAACCAAGGCCGTTCACCTCCGGCCGGGCACACCACTGCTCCTTCCCCTGTGTCATTTGCTGCCTCTGCTAGTCAGCCCCCTGCCCAGGACCGTGGCACAAACACCTCCCGCTCAAAAACCACAACTTCACCTCCACGATCCTCCACAGCATCCACCAATGTCTCCATGTGCAGTGTTAAGTTGTCTATACCCCAGACGCTGGACCACAAGAGGAAATACAGTTCCACCCACACGCCCAAGCCCTCAATGTCTACATCTCCAAATTACTCAGCCTGAAGATGCTGCCCTATAGGCTGGTAGAGACTGAGGCCTTTCACAACCTCATGACGGCGGCCCCTCGGTATTCGGTCCCCAGCCGCCACTACTTTTCCCGGTGTGCATTCCCAGCCCTGCACCAGCACGTGTCAGACAACATTATCCGTGCCCTGACCAACGTCGTTCCTGACAAGAATCACCTAACCACAGACACGTGGACGAGTGCTGCCGGGCAGGGCCACTATATGTCGCTGACGGCATATTGGGTTAACTTGGTGGCTGGGACCGAGTCTGATCCTGGGGCCGCTCATATACTGCTAATGCCGAGGATTGCGGGGCCTACCTCGGTCCAGGTCTCTCAGGCCTACCATGCCTCCTCCTCCATCCCCTCCTCCACCTCCTCCTCCAAATTACCATCCGTGGACATGGCGCCATCAGTTTGTAGCTCTAAGCACAGCAGCAGTGCCGTCTCTAAGCCAGTGATTTTCAACCTTTTTTGAACTGCGGCACACTTTTTATACTTAGAAAATCCAGGGGAACACCACCAACCAAAATAGCACAAAATGACACTAAAACAGTCATATTGTACATATAGTTAATAATATACATTCTAAATTAATTTCAGTGTGAAACCTGGGCCTGTTTCGATGAACACAAAAGGGATATCCTGGCAGGAATGGTGGAAAGACACACACAATATACTGCAAAATAAAGGGGTACAATGAGAAGTACTATGGCCATGAGGCCAGAGTACGAGTGCCAGCTCATATACTTAGCATATGAGCTGGTACTTGTAGTACTCCAGCCTCATGACTATAGTATTTCTCATTTTACATTTCTCTGGGAAACAAAACACAGGTGGCACCATAGTTTGGGGAACTTTCCCCGCGGCACACTAGTGTGCCACGGCACACTGGTTGAAAATCACTGCTCTAAGCGACAGCAGGCGGTGCTCAAACTGCTGAGCCTAGGCGATAAAAGGCACACCGCCCAAGAGCTATTACAGGGCATCACAGCGCAGACCGATCTCTGGCTGGCAGCACTGATCCTGAAGCCAAGCTTGGTTGTGTGTGACAATGTCCGTAACCTGGTGGTGGCTCTGCAACTCGGCAGACTGACACATGTGCCATGCTTGGCACATGTGTTAAATCTTATAGTTCAGCAGTTCCTCAAGACATACCCCAATCTGTCTGATTTGCTCACGAAGGTGCGATGCATCTGTGCGCAGAAAGTCGAACACAAATGCTGCCACTCTCAGGGCAGTGCAGCGCCGCCTCCAACTGCCCGCTCACCGACTGTTGTGCAATGTGCCCACGAGGTGGAATTCAACATTTAACCATGTTATCCAGAATTTACCAGCAGCGCAGAGCGATTGTAGACTGCCAGATGTCAAATTCCACCAGAACTGGTAGTCAGGTCAGTCAGCTTCCTCAAGTCTACAATGAGGAGTGGACATGGATGTCTGATATCTGTCAGGTGCTGAGTAACTTTGAGGAGTCAACACAGATGGTCAGTGGCGATGCCGCCATCATCAGCCTCACCATCCCGCTGCCTGGCCTGTTGAAAAACTCCTCGGTCAGCATGAAGTCAGAAGCTTTGTGCTCGTCACAAGAGACGGGGGAAGAAGATTCCCTTGTTGATAGCCAAAGCACCCTCAGGTCTGTTTCTCAGCGCGTATCGGAGGAGGTGGAGGAGGTGGAGGAGGATGAGGAGGAAGAGGAGGAGAATGTTGGCGAGACAGAAGAGGGGAGCATTGCTCAGTCCTTCACTGTTCAGCGTGTATGGGCAGAAGAAGAGGAGTTGGAGGAGGAGGAAATGGAGAGTCAGGCCTGTGAGGGAAGTGTATTCTTGTGCAAGTGTAGACTTGCACATCTGTTTACGTTCCCCTCCCCCGCCATAACCAGGCCAATTACTTTTAAGAACAGTACTACACTTGATCTTACACAAAAGGTTCTTAGAAATGCTTTTTGTAGCCCCCACCTGCTTTGAAAATTATAACTTTTTCAAAGTAAATGCTTTTGGCCCCCAGGCCCATTTTGGGTGGGGAGGAGCCGAGAGGCAGGGGCTTGGACAGGTGAAAACTCGTCTGGTAGTGGACTGCCAGCTCCATCCCAAGATCCAACTAACATTGTTTGAACTGCAGCAACCTTTAACCTACATTTTGTAATCTATTATTTTGGTTGTAATGCGCACAAATATGGGCACAATTTTCTGCCAATGGATTTTTGTAATAAGCTGATGTAAATATCCCTGTCGTGATATTGGGTCCATTTTTTGTGTTTTCAACTCTGGACAGGGCATCGGTGTTAGTATACTGGTGGACAATTGCAGCCACATCCTAGCTCAGTATATGTATATAGTGGGCAAAGGAAACCGAAACCCAAAGCTAAAAGGTGGACGATGCAGCAGCACAGAGCGACTCAAGTTCTGGGCAATATCAATTACATTTATTGGGGGATAAGAGCAAATGACAACGCGTTTCACACCCCTGCTGCTGGTGCTTCATCAGGTCAATTGAAGAGCTTCTGGATGAGTATTTTGTGTCAAAGACCTTGACACAACATACTGTACCAGAACATCTACCTTTTTGCTTTGACACTTTTGTCTTATGGTATACCCCAACCAATTATGTTCAAGTTTAGACAGATAAGACCAAAATTGATTTCTGTGTATTTCAAAATACATATTTTATGAGTTTATGCACTAAACATCACCTCAGAAACACCATATACAACAACGTTTGGAGGTGGGAACATCACGGTGTGGGGCCGTTTTATAAAATTTAGCACTGGAAAGTGATTTTGAGACTGTTTTCCCATGAGACATTGTAGTTTGTTAGCAGTGTCATTTTGGTGATCAGTTTCTTTTTTGGGGGACAACAATTTAATAATTTAGGAAAAATTTGAAAAAAATTACATATAGCTTCAAATGTTCTACTTTTTGGACAATGACACAAATCACAATTTTTTTGTAGCAACCTTTTGCCATTGGACTTTTTTTATTTCCATAATTTTACGTTTCCATTTTTCTTGTTTAAGGACTTGAGAAGGTTTCAAGTTTTAGTAGCAACTGGGAGGTCGGGGCGGAGCATGGTCCATGCAGCGCGCTGCGTGATGTCGTAGCGCGTGCTGCACGTGTCTGGAGGCGGGATGCCGCGCCTTGAAGCCGGGACGCTCTCTCCTCTCTAAGGCTTCCTACTGAGACCGCAATGTGGAGGAAGGTAGCGGTACATGCCGCAGCCTGAAGCTGGGTCGCTCTTTCCTTTCTAAGGATAGCGGGCAATTGAGGTTCTGGCTGGCGCGGGCCCTTTTCTTGTCGGCAGCGAGGGGCGAAAGTGTATGTCGGACGTGAGCTGGACCGGTACGCTGCTCGGTGCCCCTGGAGGAGCACTGTCTGGTGCGCTGGGAGGAAGTCCGAGGCTGAAGAGGAGTCAGTGTTTCGGGACCCGGTGTTGTGTCGGTCTGCGGTCTTCGTGCAGGCAAGGCTCGGTAGAGGCTAGTGGGCCAAAGTCGGGATTGGCGGAGGACACAGCTTTTTTTGGAGCATAGAGAGCGCTGATGTGCTGCAGGTATGGATGTCAAAGTGAGAGTCTCTTGAGTGCAGCAAGAGGTCTGGAGATGTCCAACTGCTACTGAACTTCAAGCTGGTAAAGTTTTATCTCTTTATATCTGTTGAAACTTAAGCCACTGCCTCCTTGCTATCTAACATAAAAGCTACACTGCTGTTCCAGGACCATTTAACATTGACTGTGTGTTATTGCCTTCTTTTCGCTTTAATGCCAAGTCTATTACAGTGACTTTAACGTTATCTAACATCTAACATAAAGGCGATACTGTTGCTCCGCTGCTACCTAACTGTATCTTATGCTGCCGCCCCTCGCTGTTCTGCTGCTACCTAACTGCGCTTTTACACTACCGCTCCTCGCTTGCTGAACATCAAGATTACATCAAGACCGCAACGATCTATTCCGGTGTCCTATTTCCCAGCTATTATTGAGCGAATATAACTGCGTTTTTTTTTTTTTTTGTTGCTGCTGCTTCTCTGCTGTCTAATTAACAAGGCCATAACAGTGACGCTAACATCATCGAACATAAAGGATCCATTGCTGCTTCATTGTTACTAACATTGTTTCTACACTATTGTCTATCTAACACCAAGACTGTGGCGTATTGTTGCTAAATAATAAGCTAATCTAATAACTCTTTGACTTGCTTACGCTAACATCATCGAACATAAAGGATCCATTGCTGCTTCATTGTTACTAACATTGTTTCTACACTATTGTCTATCTAACACCAAGACTGTGGCGTATTGTTGCTAAATAATAAGCTAATCTAATAACTCTTTGGCTTGCTTACTAATATTAAGTTGATACGGCTGCTTTATTTTTCAGTCATCACTGTGCCTGCATAACTGATGTACTGTTATCCAAACAATGCTCAACAGCGAACTCTTAATAGCTGCTAAATATCAAGCATATTTATTCAATATGTAATTTATGTTCCTGCCTTGTTGTCGTCCAATATTTAGTAGCGTATCATTTTGTAACTGCTTTCTTGGACTTCTAGTACTAAGTTCGCATTTTTGCTATACTGTTAATTAATATCGATGCTGTTGTTTCTTTGCTTGCCAATAGGCTGACACTGTAGCACTGTACCTACATTTCACAGTTGTTCATACTGGTGCCCTATTAGGGGATAGGAACGAGGAATAGGAATATACTAACCCTGTTGCTGCCACATATTGTTACTAGGTGGAGTAATAGGGGTCTGTTCTCCTGCTGGGGGGTACTAAAAGTACTCGTTCTCTTGGATGTGTACAATGGGGAGCAAGAGGCAAAACAAAAGCGTTACCAAAGCTAGACTCTCAGATGCTGGAGTATCCCCGGGAGGAAAAAAAAGAGATGGCAAGATGGAAAAATATTTGCAATCACCAGGTGCCCCTCAAAATAAGGGTCATACAAATGGTGAGCGCCACAAAGGGGGCGGGGCTTCGCAGCTTGCCATGGATGATTCCATGGATAAAACTTGTGCTGAGGAGAACACTGTGGGAAATGAGGAGGCTGAGGCGAATGTATCCTTAAAAGATATATCATTGCAAATAACTCAATGCATTGCTGCTGTAGGCAATGTGTTAAAAGAAATAGGCGGTCTGAAAAATGATGTTGGCCTGCTGAGGGAAGATTTTAATAATCTTAGAGGCAGAACCAAGGAGGTAGAAGAACGACTAGGAAAGGTTGAGGACCAAACATCAGATATTACAAATCGGATTAAAGAATTAGAAAAAAGAGAGTTGGTAATGCAGGAGAAATTGACTGATCTGGAGAATCGGTCGAGAAGAAACAATTTGAGGATTGTTGGGTTCCCTGAGGGGGTAGAGGGCGAGGATGCCACCAAATTTGTTACTGATTGGCTGATGGCCGCCTTTCCAGAGGGGGTCCGCACCGGGGTCTTTCTGGTGGATCGTGCCCACCGGGTTCCAGCCCGTGCTCGTCCGGCTGGGGCGCTCCCCAGAAACATGTTGGTGAGGCTTCTCTCCCCGAGAGATAGGGATAACATATTGAAGGCCGCACGTTCTAAGAACCAGCTGAAATATGATAACTCCCCAATCATGATTTTCCCTGACTATCCGCAGGAAATCCAAAAGAAGAGAGTCAGTTATGCCAGCCTCAAAAAAAGATTGAGAGAGAAAGGGGTAGTTTATTCCCTAATGTATCCCGCTAAGTTGAAGATAATATTTGAAGGGAAAGCCCATTTTTTTGACGATGTCAAAGAAGCAAATGAGTGGGTAGAGAGGGTCATAAAAATCTGAGGCCTCAGGCGGCCGCATCCGCTCCAGCTAAAAATATTGCTCCAGGATGAGTCCAGGGTTTAAATACTCAGGGCAATGGGGAAGGGGAAGGGGGGACAGGGGGGAAGTGGGGGGTGGGTGGGATTCTCTGGCGGCTGGTGACTGGTACCTAGGTTATATTGAAGAGCAGGGTAAAGTGAGGCTACATATTCCATTTGTAGATAAAGGATGATAAAGGTGCTATCTTGGAACGTCCGGGGTCTAGGTGACAGGTTAAAAAGGAAAGCCGTATTTGATTTATGTCTCTCATACCAGCCTGACGTAATCTGTTTGCAGGAAACACACCTGTTAGGTGATAACAGTAAACAGATATATAAACCATGGATAAGCCACTACTATCATACTGCCTTTTCTTCGTATGCTCGCGGAGTAAGTATTATGATTAGTAAGAGGATAAGTTTTGTAGAGCATGAGGTAAGGATAGATCCTTTAGGAAGGTATATTATCCTGCATGCCTCGCTCAATGGAGCAAGTTTAGTTCTGGTGGGGATATATCTCCCTCCCGCCGCCCCATTAGAAGTATTGGTAAAGATAATGAACCAACTTGAGATATATGAGGGGGATCCAATTTATCTGATGGGGGATTTCAACCAGGTTATGAATACAAGCCTGGACAGGCTTAAAAGTAAACAGTATGGTGGAATAACGGCCAAACAGCCAAATACCATCTTTGGGAGGCTGATTATGGAGCTCGGATACAGGGATGTATGGAGAGAGAAGAACCCCGCAAGGAGGGATTATACTTGCTACTCTAAATCATGCAGCTCCCTCTCTCGAATCGACCTAGTCCTGGCTAATGACCCTGGTAGTAATTTGGTGACGGGGATAGCAATAGGGGCAAGAGGACTTTCAGACCACTCTCCAGTGTGGTTTACAATAAAAAGGTATAATAGCACCGGCATCACTTTTTACAAAGTCAAACCCTTCTGGTTCAACTTAATAAAAGACCATAAAAACTTAAAAGAAGAAATTGAATTTATGTGGGATCATAATATAGAGGGGCAGGATATAAGGGTGGTATGGGATACACTGAAGGCGCACCTGAGGGGGTTGATTCGGGATCAGGTTCTATTTTATAAAAAAAAGAAACGAGAGTCTATTCAACTGGTAAAAGATAAGGTTTTAAATCTGGAGAATGAATTTGTGCAAAATCCAACAGAGGAGAATAAAAGACTATGGGTAGACGCACAGGAATGTCTTGGTAGATTTTGTCTAGAGAAAGCGGCGTGGGAGCACAGAAGACAGGGCCAAAAAACTATACTGGGAGAGTATCTGTCAATGAAAAGATTGGCGGCATTATTGAAGACCCAGAATAAGAGCAATACTTTAGGTGCCATTAAAGGGAGAGATGGATCGCTAGTAACAACTCAAGAAGGAATTAGGGAGGAGTTTAGGCTGTTCTTTGAGGGTCTGTACTCCTCCGAGTTAGTCTTGGGAGAAAAGGAAATAAATGAATCCCTGGTCAGTGTACCGGTTCCAAGATTATCAACGGAAGAGAGGGAGGTCCTGGAGCGTCCTCTCAGTTTGGAAGAGCTGGGTGAGGCCCTAAAAGATCTCCCTAGGGGTAAGGCGGTTGGCTCTGATGGAATACCTCCCGAGGTAATACTGCATTATGCTTATGCCATTCTTCCTCGCTTTTTAAGGGTACTAAACCATTCACTGTTGGTGGGTCAACTACCACAGTCAATGAGGGAGGCAATCTTAGTTTTGATTCTTAAGGAAGGGAAGAGCCCCACAGATCTGGACGCATATCGGCCGATCTCCCTGCTGAACTCCGACTATAAGATCCTAGCTAAAGCCCTCGCAACTAGGTTGCAGACGGTTATACGCTCAGTTGTACATGAGGATCAGTCGGGGTTCATGCCGGGGAGATCGGTCAGGGATAACATCTTGCGAATGTGGTGGTGCATGCAATGCCCTAGTGAAGCATCAGGGACGCGCATGTTGGTTACACTGGACGCGATGAAAGCGTTTGACCGTGTTGAGTGGGATTACATATGGGCGGTTCTGAATAGAATGGGGTTCGGCACACAATTTATAAGTTGGGTGAAACTTTTATACAGCGGGGCCCAGGCCAGGGTTAGTATTGATGGTAAAGCTTCTGCTGCTTGGCAGTTATATAGAGGAACAAGGCAGGGGTGTCCCCCTTGCTATTCGCAGTAATACTAGAACCCTTGGCATGTAGTATAAGAACAGCGGGGAATTTAAGAGGGCTTGTGTGGGGACAGATGGAAAGAAGAATTCAGTTGTATGCGGACGACATGCTCCTGTTTTTAGATAACGCAGAGCAGGGCGTAAAGGTAGTTGTGGACCTGATAGATAAATTTGGGCAACTGTCCGGTATCAGAATAAACTGGAGCAAGTCGGCATGTTTACCTTTGGACTCTCCTATGGTATCCCCGCCCCCGGTCGGTCCTCTCTCGGTGGCTGAGAAGATTCGATACCTGGGTATTACAGTCAGCAATAGGCCAGGTGATTATGTCGATCTGAATATAAAACCCCTCATCTCTAGGATTAGACAAAAAATTTCAGTGTGGAATAGATTGAATCTCCCATTGGCAGCAAGAGTAGTTATTTTTAAAATGGTAATTCTGCCCCAGGTCTTATTTTTATTTCAGAACAGTCCAATGATTATCCCTAGAAGGGTATTCTCTACCTTAGACTCTCTACTAAGACATTTTCTGTGGAATGGGAAAAATGCTCGTATTAGTTTGAATAAATTGCACGCTTCAATTGATAAGGGTGGATTAGCTCTGCCAAATTTTCACTGTTACTTTATAGCTGCACAATGGCACAATCTTATAGATTACGATAGGGCATTGGTTAAATTCACGCTGGAAAATAAATACAGATGGTTTAGCAGTTTTGATATATGGAGTTTATTAGAGACAGCGGTTTTCCTGAAATTGGACTTCAAGGAAGGAGACTCGTTGTTTGCACTAATGCAATGGGTGTGGGATAGGGTTAAAAATCAAAAAAGGGTTAGGGGTTATTTAAATGTGACACCACTATGGGGATTTATGAAATGGAATCCGTTGCATCTGGATTCGATGAAATTTTGGTGTAACAAAGGGGTTTCGTATGTACATCAGGTAGTAGACGAGGGTGGCCTGAAGCCATTTGAAGATATGGTACGAGAGTTTAATTTGGGAGTCAGGGACTGTTTTTTTTTTACTCAACTTAGGTGCGCCTTCAGTGTTTGTTTGCTAAACAGGGATTTCCTGCTAGAAGAGCATCCCTTGAGAGATATGTTTACCCCCTCGAATAGAAAGGGTTTGATGTCTAGAGTATACAAATTATTGACCAAAAGTGAGACTGACCTCCCGGCAAAAGAGTGCTATGTAAAATGGCAGAAAGACATACCGGATCTGACGGAGGAGGAGTGGGTGGACTCATTGTATATGACTAGCAGGAATATCAAGAATATGTCCCATATTGTATCCCAGACCTTTATTGTACATAGAGCGCATCTATCACCAAAGCGGTTAAACTATTTTTGGAAAAAAAATGAAGAGAGGTGCCCTAGATGTAACTTGCTGGACGCGGACGTCGTGCATATGTTGTGGAGGTGTCCAAAGCTGCATCGGTATTGGACTAATGTTGTGAATAAACTGCAGAGTGTATTTAGTTGTGAAATTCCGTTAGGTGTACAGAATTGTATTCTGGGCACGAAAATTGGTATTATAGGCACAGCGGGCTGTATTTCGAGTGTTTTGAAAGGTCTACTGATGGCTAGATTAATAATCCTAAGACACTGGAAGGATAAGGAGGCCCCCAGGGTAAAAGACTGGGAGGGAAGATTAGACACTCTATTCTATGCAGAAAAATACGAAGAATATGAAAAGGGTGTAAAAAAAAGTTGGAATGAGGGATAGTTGGCTTAACAGACCGAATGAGTAATAATGTGCTGTGGCCCAAGCAAAGAGAGCGAAAGCTTCTCTAAAATATAGTCACTTGTTTCACGTACGCTCTTGCGATGATACTTATAGGTATGGAACTGATGGTGGTCACCAGCTGCCAGGAGGGTGGGGTGGGATGGGAGGAAGTGGGGACAAAAATATAAAAATCCTTTTCTTTTATCTCCGCTGTGTTTATAAGAATGTGTATCCAAAGT
This sequence comes from Engystomops pustulosus, assembly GCF_040894005.1. NCBI lineage: Eukaryota > Metazoa > Chordata > Amphibia > Anura > Leptodactylidae > Engystomops > Engystomops pustulosus. The sequence goes on from NC_092421.1 coordinate 46,972,994, forward strand.
GGGACTGTGTATAAAGTTATTGTAAGAAACATGATTGTGTACGCGCTCATGACAATTCTTTTTTTTATAATGTATATTGAATGTTTAATAAACAATTAAAAAAAAAAAAAAATGATAAGACGCACACTGTTTTCAATGCATTTCTGGCTAAAAGAGCTAAGATCGTGATTGTCTCTGTTGCTGAATGAGCTAGGACGCTATTCAACTCTAATCTAAGAGAGACTCACTAACTTCATGTAGGAACACCGTTACTTTGTCTCCTAACTCATTTTCCTAACAAGACAACCTCAATGATAAGACGCACACTGTTTTCAATGCATTTCTGGCTAAAAGAGCTAAGATCGTGATTGTCTCTGTTGCTGAATAAGCTAGGACGCTATTCAACTCTAATCTAAGAGAGACTCACTAACTTCATGTAGGAACACCGTTACTTTGTCTCCTAACTCATTTTCCTAACAAGACAACCTCAATGATAAGACGCACACTGTTTTCAATGCATTTCTGGCTAAAAGAGCTAAGATCGTGATTGTCTCTGTTGCTGAATGAGCTAGGACGCTATTCAACTCTAATCTAAGAGAGACTCACTAACTTCATGTAGGAACACCGTTACTTTGTCTCCTAACTCATTTTCCTTAAAAACAACCTCAATGATATGACGCACACTGTTTTCAATGCATTTCTGGCTAAAAGAGCTAGGATCGTGATTGTCTCTGTTGCTGAATGAGCTAGGACGCTATTCAACTCTAATATAAGAGAGACTCACTAACTTCATGTAGGAACACCTTTGCTTTGTCTCCTAACTCATTTTCCTAACAAGACAACCTCAATGATAAGACGCACACTGTTTTCAATGCATTTCTGGCTAAAAGAGCTAAGATCGTGATTGTCTCTGTTGCTGAATGAGCTAGGACGCTATTCAACTCTAATCTAAGAGAGACTCACTAACTTCATGTAGGAACACCGTTACTTTGTCTCCTAACTCATTTTCCTAACAAGACAACCTCAATGATAAGACGCACACTGTTTTCAATGCATTTCTGGCTAAAAGAGCTAAGATCGTGATTGTCTCTGTTGCTGAATGAGCTAGGACGCTATTCAACTCTAATCTAAGAGAGACTCACTAACTTCATGTAGGAACACCGTTACTTTGTCTCCTAACTCATTTTCCTAACAAGACAACCTCAATGATAAGACGCACACTGTTTTCAATGCATTTCTGGCTAAAAGAGCTAAGATCGTGATTGTCTCTGTTGCTGAATGAGCTAGGACGCTATTCAACTCTAATCTAAGAGAGACTCACTAACTTCATGTAGGAACACCGTTACTTTGTCTCCTAACTCATTTTCCTAACAAGACAACCTCAATGATAAGACGCACACTGTTTTCAATGCATTTCTGGCTAAAAGAGCTAAGATCGTGATTGTCTCTGTTGCTGAATGAGCTAGGACGCTATTCAACTCTAATCTAAGAGAGACTCACTAACTTCATGTAGGAACACCGTTACTTTGTCTCCTAACTCATTTTCCTAACAAGACAACCTCAATGATAAGACGCACACTGTTTTCAATGCATTTCTGGCTAAAAGAGCTAAGATCGTGATTGTCTCTGTTGCTGAATGAGCTAGGACGCTATTCAACTCTAATCTAAGAGAGACTCACTAACTTCATGTAGGAACACCGTTATTTTGTCTCCTTACTCATTTTCCTAACAAGACAACCTCAATGATAAGACGCACACTGTTTTCAATGCATTTCTGGCTAAAAGAGCTAAGATCGTGATTGTCTCTGTTGCTGAATGAGCTAGGACGCTATTCAACTCTAATCTAAGAGAGACTCACTAACTTCATGTAGGAACACCGTTACTTTGTCTCCTAACTCATTTTCCTAACAAGACAACCTCAATGATAAGACGCACACTGTTTTCAATGCATTTCTGGCTAAAAGAGCTAAGATCGTGATTGTCTCTGTTGCTGAATGAGCTAGGACGCTATTCAACTCTAATCTAAGAGAGACTCACTAACTTCATGTAGGAACACCGTTACTTTGTCTCCTAACTCATTTTCCTAACAAGACAACCTCAATGATAAGACGCACACTGTTTTCAATGCATTTCTGGCTAAAAGAGCTAGGATCGTGATTGTCTCTGTTGCTGAATGAGCTAGGACGCTATTCAACTCTAATATAAAAGAGACTCACTAACTTCATGTAGGAACACCGTTGCTTTGTCTCCTAACTCATTTTCCTAACAAGACAACCTCAATGATAAGACGCACACTGTTTTCAATGCATTTCTGGCTAAAAGAGCTAAGATCGTGATTGTCTCTGTTGCTGAATGAGCTAGGACGCTATTCAACTCTAATCTAAGAGAGACTCAAAAACTTCATGTAGGAACACCGTTACTTTGTCTCCTAACTCATTTTCCTAACAAGACAACCTCAGTGATAAGACGCACACTGTTTTCAATGCATTTCTGGCTAAAAGAGCTAAGATCGTGATTGTCTCTGTTGCTGAATGAGCTAGGACGCTATTCAACTCTAATCTAAGAGAGACTCAAAAACTTCATGTAGGAACACCGTTACTTTGTCTCCTAACTCATTTTCCTAACAAGACAACCTCAATGATAAGACGCACACTGTTTTCAATGCATTTCTGGCTAAAAGAGCTAAGATCGTGATTGTCTCTGTTGCTGAATGAGCTAGGACGCTATTCAACTCTAGTCTAAGAGAGACTCACTAACTTCTTGTAGGAACACCGTTACTTTGTCTCCTAACTCATTTTCCTAACAAGACAACCTCAATGATAAGACGCACACTGTTTTCAATGCATTTCTGGCTAAAAGAGCTAAGATCGTGATTGTCTCTGTTGCTGAATGAGCTAGGACGCTATTCAACTCTAATCTAAGAGAGACTCACTAACTTCATGTAGGAACACCATTACTTTGTCTCCTAACTCATTTTCCTAACAAGACAACCTCAATGATAAGACGCACACTGTTTTCAATGCATTTCTGGCTAAAAGAGCTAAGATCGTGATTGTCTCTGTTGCTGAATGAGCTAGGACGCTATTCAACTCTAATATAAGAGAGACTCACTAACTTCATGTAGGAACACCGTTGCTTTGTCTCCTAACTCATTTTCCTAACAAGACAACCTCAATGATAAGACGCACACTGTTTTCAATGCATTTCTGGCTAAAAGAGCTAAGATCGTGATTGTCTCTGTTGCTGAATGAGCTAGGACGCTATTCAACTCTAATCTAAGAGATACTCACTTATTTCATGTAGGAACACCGTTACTTTGTCTCCTAACTCATTTTCCTAACAAGACAACCTCAATGATAAGACGCACACTGTTTTCAATGCATTTCTGGCTAAAAGAGCTAAGATCGTGATTGTCTCTGTTGCTGAATGAGCTAGGACGCTATTCAACTCTAATCTAAGAGAGACTCACTAACTTCATGTAGGAACACCGTTACTTTGTCTCCTAACTCATTTTCCTAACAAGATAACCTCAATGATAAGACGCACACTGTTTTCAATGCATTTCTGGCTAAAAGAGCTAAGATCGTGATTGTCTCTGTTGCTGAATGAGCTAGGACGCTATTCAACTCTAGTCTAAGAGAGACTCACTAACTTCATGTAGGAACACTGTTACTTTGTCTCCTAACTCATTTTCCTAACAAGACAACCTCAATGATAAGACGCACACTGTTTTCAATGCATTTCTGGCTAAAAGAGCTAAGATCGTGATTGTCTCTGTTGCTGAATGAGCTAGGACGCTATTCAACTCTAATCTAAGAGAGACTCACTAACTTCATGTAGGAACACCATTACTTTGTCTCCTAACTCATTTTCCTAACAAGACAACCTCAATGATAAGACGCACACTGTTTTCAATGCATTTCTGGCTAAAAGAGCTAAGATCGTGATTGTCTCTGTTGCTGAATGAGCTAGGACGCTATTCAACTCTAATCTAAGAGAGACTCACTAACTTCATGTAGGAACACCATTACTTTGTCTCCTAACTCATTTTCCTAACAAGACAACCTCAATGATAAGACGCACACTGTTTTCAATGCATTTCTGGCTAAAAGAGCTAAGATCGTGATTGTCTCTGTTGCTGAATGAGCTAGGACGCTATTCAACTCTAATATAAGAGAGACTCAAAAACTTCATGTAGGTACACCGTTACTTTGTCTCCTAACTCATTTTCCTAACAAGACAACCTCAATGATAAGACGCACACTGTTTTCAATGCATTTCTGGCTAAAAGAGCTAAGATCATGATTGTCTCTGTTGCTGAATGAGCTAGGACGCTATTCAACTCTAATCTAAGAGAGACTCAAAAACTTCATGTAGGAACACCGTTACTTTGTCTCCTAACTCATTTTCCTAACAAGACAACCTCAATGATAAGACGCACACTGTTTTCAATGCATTTCTGGCTAAAAGAGCTAAGATCGTGATTGTCTCTGTTGCTGAATGAGCTAGGACGCTATTCAACTCTAATCTAAGAGAGACTCACTAACTTCATGTAGGAACACCGTTACTTTGTCTCCTAACTCATTTTCCTAACAAGACAACCTCAATGATAAGACGCACACTGTTTTCAATGCATTTCTGGGTAAAAGAGCTAAGATCGTGATTGTCTCTGTTGCTGAATGAGCTAGGACGCTATTCAACTCTAATCTAAGAGAGACTCACTAACTTCATGTAGGAACACCGTTACTTTGTCTCCTAACTCATTTTCCTAACAAGACAACCTCAATGATAAGACGCACACTGTTTTCAATGCATTTCTGGCTAAAAGAGCTAAGATCGTGATTGTCTCTGTTGCTGAATGAGCTAAGACGCTATTCAACTCTAATCTAAGAGAGACTCACTAACTTCATGTAGGAACACCGTTACTTTGTCTCCTAACTCATTTTCCTAACAAGACAACCTCAATGATAAGACGCACACTGTTTTCAATGCATTTCTGGCTAAAAGAGCTAAGATCGTGATTGTCTCTGTTGCTGAATGAGCTAGGACGCTATTCAACTCTAATCTAAGAGAGTCTCACTAACTTCATGTAGGAACACCGTTACTTTGTCTCCTTACTCATTTTCCTAACAAGACAACCTCAATGATAAGACGCACACTGTTTTCAATGCATTTCTGGCTAAAAGAGCTAAGATCGTGATTGTCTCTGTTGCTGAATGAGCTAGGACGCTATTCAACTCTAATCTAAGAGAGACTCACTAACTTCATGTAGGAACACCGTTACTTTGTCTCCTAACTCATTTTCCTAACAAGACAACCTCAATGATAAGACGCACACTGTTTTCAATGCATTTCTGGCTAAAAGAGCTAAGATCGTGATTGTCTCTGTTGCTGAATGAGCTAGGACGCTATTCAACTCTAATCTAAGAGAGACTCACTAACTTCATGTAGGAACACCGTTTCTTTGTCTCCTAACTCATTTTCCTAACAAGACAACCTCAATGATAAGACGCACACTGTTTTCAATGCATTTCTGGCTAAAAGAGCTAAGATCGTGATTGTCTCTGTTGCTGAATGAGCTAGGACGCTATTCAACTCTAATCTAAGAGAGACTCACTAACTTCATGTAGGAACACAGTTACTTTGTCTCCTTACTCATTTTCCTAACAAGACAACCTCAATGATAAGACGCACACTGTTTTCAATGCATTTCTGGCTAAAAGAGCTAAGATCGTGATTGTCTCTGTTGCTGAATGAGCTAGGACGCTATTCAACTCTAATCTAAGAGAGACTCACTAACTTCATGTAGGAACACCGTTACTTTGTCTCCTAACTCATTTTCCTAACAAGACAACCTCAATGATAAGACGCACACTGTTTTCAATGCATTTCTGGCTAAAGAGCTAAGATCGTGATTGTCTCTGTTGCTGAATGAGCTAGGACGCTATTCAACTCTAATCTAAGAGAGACTCACTAACTTCATGTACGAACACCGTTACTTTGTCTCCTAACTCATTTTCCTAACAAGAAAACCTCAATGATAAGACGCACACTGTTTTCAATGCATTTCTGGCTAAAAGAGCAAAGATCGTGATTGTCTCTGTTGCTGAATGAGCTAGGACGCTATTCAACTCTAATCTAAGAGAGACTCACTAACTTCATGTAGGAACACCGTTACTTTGTCTCCTAACTCATTTTCCTAACAAGACAACCTCAATGATAAGACGCACACTGTTTTCAATGCATTTCTGGCTAAAAGAGCTAAGATCGTGATTGTCTCTGTTGCTGAATGAGCTAGGACGCTATTCAACTCTAATCTAAGAGAGACTCACTAACTCCATGTAGGAACACCGTTACTTTGTCTCCTAACTCATTTTCCTAACAAGACAACCTCAATGATAAGACGCACACTGTTTTCAATGCATTTCTGGCTAAAAGAGTTAAGATCGTGATTGTCTCTGTTGCTGAATGAGCTAGGACGCTATTCAACTCTAATCTAAGAGAGACTCTCTAACTTCATGTAGGAACACCGTTACTTTGTCTCCTTACTCATTTTCCTAACAAGACAACCTCAATGATAAGACGCATACTGTTTTCAATGCATTTCTGGCTAAAAGAGCTAAGATCGTGATTGTCTCTGTTGCTGAATGAGCTAGGACGCTATTCAACTCTAATCTAAGAGAGACTCACTAACTTCATGTAGGAACACCGTTACTTTGTCTCCTAACTCATTTTCCTAACAAGACAACCTCAATGATAAGACGCACACTGTTTTCAATGCATTTCTGGCTAAAAGAGCTAAGATCGTGATTGTCTCTGTTGCTGAATGAGCTAGGACGCTATTCAACTCTAATCTAAGAGAGACTCACTAACTTCATGTAGGAACACCGTTACTTTGTCTCCTAACTCATTTTCCTAACAAGACAACCTCAATGATAAGACGCACACTGTTTTCAATGCATTTCTGGCTAAAAGAGCTAAGATCGTGATTGTCTCTGTTGCTGAATGAGCTAGGACGCTATTCAACTCTAATCTAAGAGAGACTCACTATCTACATGTAGGAACACCGTTACTTTGTCTCCTAACTCATTTTCCTAACAAGACAACCTCAATGATAAGACGCACACTGTTTTCAATGCATTTCTGGCTAAAAGAGCTAAGATCGTGATTGTCTCTGTTGCTGAATGAGCTAGGACGCTATTCAACTCTAATCTAAGAGAGACTCACTAACTTCATGTAGGAACACCGTTACTTTGTCTCCTAACTCATTTTCCTAACAAGACAACCTCAATGATAAGACGCACACTGTTTTCAATGCATTTCTGGCTAAAAGAGCTAAGATCGTGATTGTCTCTGTTGCTGAATGAGCTAGGACGCTATTCAACTCTAATCTAAGAGAGACTCACTAACTTCATGTAGGAACACCGTTACTTTGTCTCCTAACTCATTTTCCTAACAAGACAACCTCAATGATAAGACGCACACTGTTTTCAATGCATTTCTGGCTAAAAGAGCTAAGATCGTGATTGTCTCTGTTGCTGAATGAGCTAGGACGCTATTCAACTCTAATCTAAGAGAGACTCACTAACTTCATGTAGGAACACCGTTACTTTGTCTCCTAACTCATTTTCCTAACAAGACAACCTCAATGATAAGACGCACACTGTTTTCAATGCATTTCTGGCTAAAAGAGCTAAGATCGTGATTGTCTCTGTTGCTGAATGAGCTAGGACGCTATTCAACTCTAATCCAAGAGAGACTCACTAACTTCATGTAGGAACACCGTTACTTTGTCTCCTAACTCATTTTCCTAACAAGACAACCTCAATGATAAGACGCACACTGTTTTCAATGCATTTCTGGCTAAAAGAGCTAAGATCGTGATTGTCTCTGTTGCTGAATGAGCTAGGACGCTATTCAACTCTAATATAAAAGAGACTCACTAACTTCATGTAGGAACACCGTTACTTTGTCTCCTAACTCATTTTCCTAACAAGACAACCTCAATGATAAGACGCACACTGTTTTCAATGCATTTCTGGCTAAAAGAGCTAAGATCGTGATTGTCTCTGTTGCTGAATGAGCTAGGACGCTATTCAACTCTAATATAAAAGAGACTCACTAACTTCATGTAGGAACACCGTTACTTTGTCTCCTAACTCATTTTCCTAACAAGACAACCTCAATGATAAGACGCACACTGTTTTCAATGCATTTCTGGCTAAAAGAGCTAAGATCGTGATTGTCTCTGTTGCTGAATGAGCTAGGACGCTATTCAACTCTAATCTAAGAGAGACTCACTAACTTCATGTAGGAACACCGTTACTTTGTCTCCTAACTCATTTTCCTAACAAGACAACCTCAATGATAAGACGCACACTGTTTTCAATGCATTTCTGGCTAAAAGAGCTAAGATCGTGATTGTCTCTGTTGCTGAATGAGCTAGGACGCTATTCAACTCTAATCTAAGAGAGACTCACTAACTTCATGTAGGAACACCGTTACTTTGTCTCCTAACTCATTTTCCTAACAAGACAACCTCAATGATAAGATGCACACTGTTTTCAATGCATTTCTGGCTAAAAGAGCTAAGATCGTGATTGTCTCTGTTGCTGAATGAGCTAGGACGCTATTCAACTCTAATCTAAGAGAGACTCACTAACTTCATGTAGGAACACCGTTACTTTGTCTCCTAACTCATTTTCCTAACAAGACAACCTCAATGATAAGACGCACACTGTTTTCAATGCATTTCTGGCTAAAAGAGCTAAGATCGTGATTGTCTCTGTTGCTGAATGAGCTAGGACGCTATTCAACTCTAATCTAAGAGAGACTCACTAACTTCATGTAGGAACACCGTTACTTTGTCTCCTAACTCATTTTCCTAACAAGACAACCTCAATGATAAGACGCACACTGTTTTCAATGCATTTCTGGCTAAAAGAGCTAAGATCGTGATTGTCTCTGTTGCTGAATGAGCTAGGACGCTATTCAACTCTAATCTAAGAGAGACTCACTAACTTCATGTAGGAACACCGTTACTTTGTCTCCTAACTCATTTTTCCTAACAAGACAACCTCAATGATAAGACGCACACTGTTTTCAATGCATTTCTGGCTAAAAGAGCTAAGATCGTGATTGTCTCTGTTGCTGAATGAGCTAGGACGCTATTCAACTCTAATCTAAGAGAGACTCACTAACTTCATGTAGGAACACCGTTACTTTGTCTCCTAACTCATTTTCCTAACAAGACAACCTCAATGATAAGACGCATACTGTTTTCAATGCATTTCTGGCTAAAAGAGCTAAGATCGTGATTGTCTCTGTTGCTGAATGAGCTAGGACGCTATTCAACTCTAATCTAAGAGAGACTCACTAACTTCATGTAGGAACACCGTTACTTTGTCTCCTAACTCATTTTCCTAACAAGACAACCTCAATGATAAGACGCACACTGTTTTCAAAGCATTTCTGGCTAAAAGAGCTAAGATCGTGATTGTCTCTGTTGCTGAATGAGCTAGGACGCTATTCAACTCTAATCTAAGAGAGACTCACTAACTTCATGTAGGAACACCGTTACTTTGTCTCCTAACTCATTTTCCTAACAAGACAACCTCAATGATAAGACGCACACTGTTTTCAATGCATTTCTGGCTAAAAGAGCTAAGATCGTGATTGTCTCTGTTGCTGAATGAGCTAGGACGCTATTCAACTCTAATCTAAGAGAGACTCACTAACTTCATGTAGGAACACCGTTACTTTGTCTCCTAACTCATTTTCCTAACAAGACAACCTCAATGATAAGACGCACACTGTTTTCAATGCATTTCTGGCTAAAAGAGCTAAGATCGTGATTGTCTCTGTTGCTGAATGAGCTAGGACGCTATTCAACTCTAATCTAAGAGAGACTCACTAACTTCATGTAGGAACACCGTTACTTTGTCTCCTAACTCATTTTCCTAACAAGACAACCTCAATGATAAGACGCACACTGTTTTCAATGCATTTCTGGCTAAAAGAGCTAAGATCGTGATTGTCTCTGTTGCTGAATGAGCTAGGACGCTATTCAACTCTAATCTAAGAGAGACTCACTAACTTCATGTAGGAACACCGTTACTTTGTCTCCTAACTCATTTTCCTAACAAGACAACCTCAATGATAAGACGCACACTGTTTTCAATGCATTTCTGGCTAAAAGAGCTAAGATCGTGATTGTCTCTGTTGCTGAATGAGCTAGGACGCTATTCAACTCTAATCTAAGAGAGACTCACTAACTTCATGTAGGAACACCGTTACTTTGTCTCCTAACTCATTTTCCTAACAAGACAACCTCAATGATAAGACGCACACTGTTTTCAATGCATTTCTGGCTAAAAGAGCTAAGATCGTGATTGTCTCTGTTGCTGAATGAGCTAGGACGCTATTCAACTCTAATCTAAGAGAGACTCACTAACTTCATGTAGGAACACCGTTACTTTGTCTCCTAACTCATTTTCCTAACAAGACAACCTCAATGATAAGACGCACACTGTTTTCAATGCATTTCTGGCTAAAAGAGCTAAGATCGTGATTGTCTCTGTTGCTGAATGAGCTAGGACGCTATTCAACTCTAATCTAAGAGAGACTCACTAACTTCATGTAGGAACACCGTTACTTTGTCTCCTAACTCATTTTCCTAACAAGACAACCTCAATGATAAGACGCACACTGTTTTCAATGCATTTCTGGCTAAAAGAGCTAAGATCGTGATTGTCTCTGTTGCTGAATGAGCTAGGACGCTATTCAACTCTAATCTAAGAGAGACTCACTAACTTCATGTAGGAACACCGTTACTTTGTCTCCTAACTCATTTTCCTAACAAGACAACCTCAATGATAAGACGCACACTGTTTTCAATGCATTTCTGGCTAAAAGAGCTAAGATCGTGATTGTCTCTGTTGCTGAATGAGCTAGGACGCTATTCAACTCTAATCTAAGAGAGACTCACTAACTTCATGTAGGAACACCGTTACTTTGTCTCCTAACTCATTTTCCTAACAAGACAACCTCAATGATAAGACGCACACTGTTTTCAATGCATTTCTGGCTAAAAGAGCTAAGATCGTGATTGTCTCTGTTGCTGAATGAGCTAGGACGCTATTCAACTCTAATCTAAGAGAGACTCACTAACTTCATGTAGGAACACCGTTACTTTGTCTCCTAACTCATTTTCCTAACAAGACAACCTCAATGATAAGACGCACACTGTTTTCAATGCATTTCTGGCTAAAAGAGCTAGGATCGTGATTGTCTCTGTTGCTGAATGAGCTAGGACGCTATTCAACTCTAATCTAAGAGAGACTCACTAACTTCATGTAGGAACACCGTTACTTTGTCTCCTAACTCATTTTCCTAACAAGACAACCTCAATGATAAGACGCACACTGTTTTCAATGCATTTCTGGCTAAAAGAGCTAAGATCGTGATTGTCTCTGTTGCTGAATGAGCTAGGACGCTATTCAACTCTAATCTAAGAGAGACTCACTAACTTCATGTAGGAACACCGTTACTTTGTCTCCTAACTCATTTTCCTAACAAGACAACCTCAATGATAAGACGCACACTGTTTTCAATGCATTTCTGGCTAAAAGAGCTAAGATCGTGATTGTCTCTGTTGCTGAATGAGCTAGGACGCTATTCAACTCTAATCTAAGAGAGACTCACTAACTTCATGTAGGAACACCGTTACTTTGTCTCCTAACTCATTTTCCTAACAAGACAACCTCAATGATAAGACGCACACTGTTTTCAATGCATTTCTGGCTAAAAGAGCTAAGATCGTGATTGTCTCTGTTGCTGAATGAGCTAGGACGCTATTCAACTCTAATCTAAGAGAGACTCACTAACTTCATGTAGGAACACCGTTACTTTGTCTCCTAACTCATTTTCCTAACAAGACAACCTCAATGATAAGACGCACACTGTTTTCAATGCATTTCTGGCTAAAAGAGCTAAGATCGTGATTGTCTCTGTTGCTGAATGAGCTAGGACGCTATTCAACTCTAATCTAAGAGAGACTCACTAACTTCATGTAGGAACACCGTTACTTTGTCGCCTAACTCATTTTCCTAACAAGACAACCTCAATGATAAGACGCACACTGTTTTCAATGCATTTCTGGCTAAAAGAGCTAAGATCGTGATTGTCTCTGTTGCTGAATGAGCTAGGACGCTATTCAACTCTAATCTAAGAGAGACTCACTAACTTCATGTAGGAACACCGTTACTTTGTCTCCTAACTCATTTTCCTAACAAGACAACCTCAATGATAAGACGCACACTGTTTTCAATGCATTTCTGGCTAAAAGAGCTAAGATCGTGATTGTCTCTGTTGCTGAATGAGCTAGGACGCTATTCAACTCTAATCTAAGAGAGACTCACTAACTTCATGTAGGAACACCGTTACTTTGTCTCCTAACTCATTTTCCTAACAAGACAACCTCAATGATAAGACGCACACTGTTTTCAATGCATTTCTGGCTAAAAGAGCTAAGATCGTGATTGTCTCTGTTGCTGAATGAGCTAGGACGCTATTCAACTCTAATCTAAGAGAGACTCACTAACTTCATGTAGGAACACCGTTACTTTGTCTCCTAACTCATTTTCCTAACAAGACAACCTCAATGATAAGACGCACACTGTTTTCAATGCATTTCTGGCTAAAAGAGCTAAGATCGTGATTGTCTCTGTTGCTGAATGAGCTAGGACGCTATTCAACTCTAATATAAGAGAGACTCACTAACTTCATGTAGGAACACCGTTGCTTTGTCTCCTAACTCATTTTCCTAACAAGACAACCTCAATGATAAGACGCACACTGTTTTCAATGCATTTCTGGCTAAAAGAGCTAAGATCGTGATTGTCTCTGTTGCTGAATGAGCTAGGACGCTATTCAACTCTAATCTAAGAGAGACTCACTAACTTCATGTAGGAACACCTTTTTTGTTGCTTTGTCTCCTAACTCATTTTCCTAACAAGACAACCTCAATGATAAGACGCACACTGTTTTCAATGCATTTCTGGCTAAAAGAGCTAGGATCGTGATTGTCTCTGTTGCTGAATGAGCTAGGACGCTATTCAACTCTAATATAAGAGAGACTCACTAACTTCATGTAGGAACACCGTTGCTTTGTCTCCTAACTCATTTTCCTAACAAGACAACCTCAATGATAAGACGCACACTGTTTTCAATGCATTTCTGGCTAAAAGAGCTAAGATCGTGATTGTCTCTGTTGCTGAATGAGCTAGGACGCTATTCAACTCTAATCTAAGAGAGACTCACTAACTTCATGTAGGAACACCGTTACTTTGTCTCCTAACTCATTTTCCTAACAAGACAACCTCAATGATAAGACGCACACTGTTTTCAATGCATTTCTGGCTAAAAGAGCTAAGATCGTGATTGTCTCTGTTGCTGAATGAGCTAGGACGCTATTCAACTCTAATCTAAGAGAGACTCACTAACTTCATGTAGGAACACCGTTACTTTGTCGCCTAACTCATTTTCCTAACAAGACAACCTCAATGATAAGACGCACACTGTTTTCAATGCATTTCTGGCTAAAAGAGCTAAGATCGTGATTGTCTCTGTTGCTGAATGAGCTAGGACGCTATTCAACTCTAATCTAAGAGAGACTCACTAACTTCATGTAGGAACACCGTTACTTTGTCTCCTAACTCATTTTCCTAACAAGACAACCTCAATGATAAGACGCATACTGTTTTCAATGCATTTCTGGCTAAAAGAGCTAAGATCGTGATTGTCTCTGTTGCTGAATGAGCTAGGACGCTATTCAACTCTAATATAAGAGAGACTCACTAACTTCATGTAGGAACACCGTTGCTTTGTCTCCTAACTCATTTTCCTAACAAGACAACCTCAATGATAAGACCCACACTGTTTTCAATGCATTTCTGGCTAAAAGAGCTAAGATCGTGATTGTCTCTGTTGCTGAATGAGCTAGGACGCTATTCAACTCTAATCTAAGAGAGACTCACTAACTTCATGTAGAATATCACACGTGAGTGATCTCTCTAACTCTTTTCCTAAAAGACAACCTCAAGATAAGACCCAACACTGTTTTCACTGCATTCTGGCTAAGAGCTAAGATCGTGATTGTCTCTGCTTGCTGAATGAGCTAGGACGCTATTCAACTCTAATCTAAGAGAGACCCACTAACTTCATGTAG